>NC_056616.1:24438572-24511072 GCF_018340385.1 Cyprinus carpio | reverse complement strand
TTAATTGAAGCTCTGAACATTTGGGGAGCATCAGCACTGATCTGCCCTGAAAACACTAATGAGATGGAACAGCTTCCAGCGGCTCTAACACACACACACACACACACACACACACACACACACACACACACACACACACACACACACACACACACACACACACTTTACACTTAATAGACTGTGACAGGAAAACCAGCCTGAGGGTCACAGTGTTGTCCATCGTGCTGTGGATTACTTGTGGATTATTGTGATGTTTTTATCAGCTGTTTGGACTCTCATTCTGACGGCACCCATTCACTCCAGAGCATCCATTGCTGAGACACTGATGCAGTGCTACATTTCTACAAATCAGATGAAGAAACAAACTCATCTAGAAACAAACTGAACTGCAGGATTTGAGATCTAATGCATGAGTCATACAGACGAGTAATAGAGCTCAAATAGAGTAGAAATCACCTCCTACTTTCACTGCATGGAAAATAAATCTCATGCATCCTGCCTAAACATCTCCTTTAGCGAATTAAGACACCCATACAGGCTTGGATTGAGATGATGGTGACAGAACTGAAGATCTGAAATATAACGCGGCTCATAAACAGATCCAGCAGATGAACTAATGAGGTCACGTCTTGAGATCCTCAACCTCCTTAAGATGAGCGCATTGAACCGCGTGACTCACCGCATCGACAGTGTGTGTGTGTGTGTGTGTGTGTGTGTGTGTGTGTGTGTGTTTCCCCTACACAAACCAACATCTGCATCTCCAAAACACACCTCTGGAGCACTTATACAAACCTGGTACCATGATCATTTTTAAAGTACTTTGGAGTACCAAGTAAGTACTATAGTATATGGGCATGTAATCATCCAGAGCCGTGGTAATACCATGTTTGATACTTTATCAAAGCGCATTTACCATGGTATTCTTTGAGTACGGAAACATTTGGCCATGTTTATATGTTAATCACTGTTCCATGGTAATACCATAGTATTCCCACTAGTACTTTAAGTTAAATATTGCCGTATATAGACATGTTAATCATCCAGTCTCATGCAATACCACGTTTTTGGACATTTACCATGGTAATACTGGGGTTCTTCGAAAGTACCTTGGAATAAATACTGTAAATTGCATGTTAGGTCACCATGGATGGTATTTTTGAAGTAGCTTGGCGTGCTATGTAATATAATGGCACATGTACATTCATTACCGTAATAAAGTACATATACCATGTTATTCCTTTAGTACTTTTCTGGACACTGTACCATGGTATTCTTCAGTGTACCTTGAAATACCATGTAAATTTTACCATGGATATGGTAATCATCCAGTACCATGGTATTACCATGTTTTTAGACATTTCTAAGTAACTTGGAGAAAATACGGTAAATAACATGGTATATGTCTTTGCACCGTGGTATTTTTGAAGTAGCTTGGAGTTCTATCTAAATATAATGTCACATGTACATTTGTTACCATATTAAAATGCATATACCATTGTAATCTTTACGTACTGTGATATTTGGTCATGTCTAGTCATTCAGTTCCATAGTATTTCTTTTTAGCACATTTTACCATGGTATTCTTCAAAATACCATGTAAATAGAACCATATGGATATGATAATCCTCCAGTACCATGGTATTACCAAGTTTTTGGACATTTACCATAGCAATACTGGAACTCTTTGAAGTAGCTTGGAGTAAATACTCTAAATAATATGGTGCATGTTAATTCACCATGGTATTTTTTTTAAGTAGCTTGGAGTGCTTTGTAAATATAATGGCACATGTGTATTTGGTACTTTAAAGTGCATATACCATGGTATTCTGAGTCATGGTATTCACTAAATATATAATGCACCATTTTTTATTCTTTCCATATGTAGCATGGTATTTTTGCATATGATGCAGCTAATCATTTAGTACCATATCACAATGCATATACCAAGTACTGTCTTGTCTATGTGTTAGTCACTCAATATTAATATTTTAGACACTGATATTATAAAGCACGTGTTTTAGAGATTTGGTACTAGTGTAATGTCACGGTATTCCTTGCTGCAACCCTCCGATGATCATTCAGTACCATGGTATATATGACAGTACAGCAGTGAACGCACACACTCACCTGTCTGTAGTGTGTAGGACAGCCTGGTTTCGTTCAGGTACGGTGTGTCGCTCTTGGATCGAGCTCTTCTGATGGGCCGCCGGTCCCCATCCTCCTGCTCCGCCGCCGCCGCCATCAGAGCCGCGGGACCTCCGGTGCAGCCCCCGTTAACGGCAAGGCACAGTCACGGTATAGACAGACGCGGAAGAGGGGGAGGGATGGAGACTCCTCCTCACTCCGTTAACCGATCAACCGACACGACACACGCGAGGTAGTAGCGCGCAGACCGTAAACCGCATCCCTCCCTGATGCAGCAGCAGCGCACGGATGAACGGAAACATCCAGAGCGCGTGGAATCCTACCACCGTTACTAACCGGGATGACGTGTTCGGCACCGATGCGGCGGAGAGCGAACCTCACGCGTTACACACGGCGGATCGCATGACACTCGCATGTAGATGCAGTCACCGGGTAAAAACGGCACCGATGATCGTGCAGCTGTGACATCATCACCGGCGCTGAACATTGATCCGGGGCACCTGTCTACGGTTCCGAGCTGACTCACGCTGAACCGTACAATAGCTGACTCAAATTCACATGGTTTACCACCGCAAACCGGAATACACATACAGAAATGTCAAAAACTGGGGAAAAGAAGAGCAAACTAAAATGCAAGCTGAAATTAACAAATCCTATATGAAGAGTTTATTTGCAAAAACTCAGTTTTTTATTGTTATCATCTTTTTTTATCGTGTTATATTGTGTTAGTTGTATTTTTTTTTTTTTTTTTAGTTATTTTTGCTTAATCAAAATAACCCAGCCTTGGTTTGAATGAGATTAATTGGAATGCACAATAAAAAACATGATTTTTGAAAATCTGTTTTTGCATGAACACTTCATCTACACACACACACACATTATATTTCCGAAAGTATTGGGACACCCCCTTTTAATGAGCAGGTTTGACTACTTTAGTAATTTCCATGAGTACAAATCTTTGTGTTTAAGCATATAATGATATTCTAGGAATGTTTTTGTCTTAAGGTCTGCATTTAAAGTCACAGCAGATGTGTTCAGTTGGGTTTCTACAGAACCGCTGATTTCGCTGCCTTGTTTTTTTTTATTATTATTATTTTATATTTATGCCTTCTCAATGTAACAAAGTGATCATTTCTGATTTTTTTTATTCGATAATAAATCATAAATCAGTAAGTCTTGACTGTCAGCACTGCACTGTGTCTGTGACGTCACTCGTAGTTTTCCGAAGAGCGTTTTTGAAGCTCAAAGTAGGCGGAGCGGGCCGTCGCCATCTTGGCAGTGCATCACCGCGCCTCACTCCCGGATAATCAAAAATGGTCAAAAAGAGGCAGGAGCTGGTTGCTGAAGCCACGCCCACCTAGCTCGACGTCAGTGTCAGCAGCAGCAATCCACCTGTCACTCAAGTGGCCACGCCCTTAATTATGCAGAACTTTAAGGCTTAATATAATTTAAACTGATGAAAATTTGTCATTAATCACTTACCCCATGTCGCTCCAAACCCGTAAAAGCTTATCTGAGCAGTACACAGGTGGCTTACGCTCTTCTGTGTCAGCCGCGCTGCGCCGATGCGCTGTTTTCTTTCAAACCAAAGCGTAAATACACATAATAAACGTATCCTCGTGGCGTGGCTGACACAGAAGAGTGTACGCCGCCTGCGTATTGCTCAGATTTGCCAAAATGGCGCTACGCTGATTTGAAGAGACACAGAGGAGAGGAATTGATGAATAAAGTCATTATTGTTGTTTTCTTCATATACAAAAAGTATCCTCATCGCTTCATAACGTTACGGTTGAATCACTGATGACAGTTGGAGTATTCTGACGATGCTTTTCATACTTTCCTGGACCTTGACACTGTTATTTATTTGTCAGTCTATGGGACAGTCACAAGCCTCCCGGTTTTCATCCAAAATATCTTAAATTGTGTTCTGAAGACGAACAAAGCTTTTACGGGTTTGGAACGACATGGGGGTAAGTGATTAATGACAAAATTTTCATTTTGGGATGGAGTAACCCTTTAACATGGGTGGGGGGGCCCTCTATGGGGCTGACTCCCTCTTGTGGCCAGTCAGTGAATTACAGTTTAAGTCACCTCCGTGTTGGCTTGGCAGTGATACATGAATCAGCTCACGTCTGTTCCTCGCAGTGTTGCCAGATTGGGCGGGTTCCGACTCAACCGACTGGCTGAGGCCAGCCTAAAACTATGCTCAGGACAGTTGAGGGGCCACTGCTGCACATCTTCAGGAAAGCTTATCATTTGAACGTGTTTTTAAGCTTTGCCCATTTAAACATTCAAAAGAGTTTTAACCATTCAAACACATGATGCTTAAAAACTCAACTGAGCTCTCCTTCGCGTCCTGCTGCACCTGAACGAACAAATATAGATCACAGTTTGAACATGCAAACAGAAAAAGATGTGAAAGAGCCCAGTTCAGCACCTGCACTGGAGATGCGTCTCAAAGCGCTTGAACAGCGAAATTTGCCTCTTCTTGCTCTTGTACCGATCAATACATACAAAATAGTCCAAATACTGTCTTGGAGAGTATCCTCGAAAAAAATGTCGGTTATGTCTTTAGTGAAAGTAACTGATTCATTTCCAAGCAGCTATAACAAATTCTCTATTAAAATTTTACAAGAAGCATGCAAAGATCTAAATTACATATTAACAGCGGTTTTGGCTCCGGTGTGGCTCGCTAAAAACACCAGCAATGGATCCCAGGATCACAAGAGCGCGCTTAAACAGTGTCAGTGTCGACTGTAATTCTCCTGTTGATCATCAACATGTTTAAAGAGATGTGATGGCTATAAAAGACAGAGACCAAGGCAGACAAATACATCTGAGCGCTTTTATTAACGGATGTTCATCCAGCTGCATGTGAGTGTTTGTGTGTGTGTGTTAGATCTTGTTGAACGCCGCAACATCCACACTCTGAACCTGCAACACAAAACACACACGTCAAGCTCTGGCTGACACTTGAAGAATGAAGCGCTCAGTTTATGGAGACGTTACTCACGTAGTCCTCAAACTTGGTGATCTCCTCCTCCAGGAAGTCTGTTCCCACCTTGTCGTCCTCCACCACGCAGTTGATCTGCAGTTTCTTGATGCCGTAACCCACAGGAACCAGTTTGGAGGCTCCCCACAGCAACCCGTCCACCTGCACCGACCGCACACACTCCTCCAGCTTGGCCATGTCCGTCTCGTCGTCCCACTGCGAACGCCAGGAAAAAAACTGTTTAAAAACTGTTTAAAAGTCATTTTAAAAGGTTTTAAGGTAATTCAGTCTATCAGACAAATGGATAGACTTTAATGCGGTTGCTAGGGTATTACGAATGGATGCTTAGTGGTTGCTAGGGCGTTCTCTGCGATTGCAAAGGTGCTGTTAGGATTTTCTGGGTGGTTGCTAGGTTGTTCTACATGGTTGCTAGGCAATTGCTAAGGTGTTCTGAGTGGTCGTTAGGGCGTTGCTAGGAGTTTTGGGTGGTTGCTAGATAGCAGCTTGGATATTCTGGATGTTGCTAGGGAATTGCTGGAGGGGTTCTGATGGTTGTTAGGTGGTCGCTATGGTGCTCTAGATAGACGCTAGGCAGTTTCTACGTGGTTGCTAGGTTAGTTTAAGCAATTAAAATAAAGCTGAAGTAAAACAAACATAAAATAAAAAACTACACTTAAATGAAAATGAGAAATAAGTTGAAAGTGAAGTCTTTAAAAAAATGACTAAGAGCTAAAACTGAAAAGAAAAAAAAGAGATGAAACTAAATTAAAATAAAAGATCAAACTAAAACTAAAAGTTTTAATTGAAAATACAAAAATAAAAGTGATTTGAAAATATGAATAAATGCTAAAAAATATTAAGAAATACCAAATTATTGGTGCTGAAATAAAACTGATTGCGTGATTAACGTGGTTGCTAGAGTGGTTACAGGTATCTGTTAGGTTATTTCTATGTGGTTGCTATGCGGTTGCTAGGGTGTTCCAGGTAGCTGTTAGATTGCTTCTCTGTAGTTGCTATGCGGTTGCTAGGGTGTTCCAGGTAGCTGTTAGATTGCTTCTCTGTAGTTGCTATGCGGTTGCTAGGGTGTTCCAGGTAGCTGTTAGATTGCTTCTCTGTAGTTGCTATGCGGTTGCTAGGGTGTTTCTGGTAGCTGTTAGATTGCTTCTCTGTAGTTGCTATGCGGTTGCTAGGGTGTTCCAGGTAGCTGTTAGATTGCTTCTCTGTAGTTGCTATGCGGTTGCTAAGGTGTTTCAGGTAGCTGTTTGATTGTTTTTTCTGTAGCTGATATGTGGTTGCTAGGGTCTTCCAGGTAACTGTTAGATTGCTTCTCTCTAGTTGTAATGCGGTTGCTAGGGTGTTCCAGGAAACTGTTAGATTGCTTCCCTCTAGATATTATGCGGTTGCTAGGGTGTTTCTGGTAGCTGTTAGATTGTTTCTCTGTAGCTGTTATGCGGTTGCTAGGGTGTTTCTGGTAACCGTTAGATTGCTTCTCTCTAGTTGTTATGCGGTTGCTAGGGTGTTCCAGGTAGCTGTTAGATTGCTTCTCTGTAGTTGCTATGCGGTTGCTAGGGTGTTCCAGGTAGCTGTTAGATTGCTTCTCTGTAGTTGCTATGCGGTTGCTAGGGTGTTCCAGGTAGCTGTTAGATTGCTTCTCTGTAGTTGCTATGCGGTTGCTAGGGTGTTCCAGGTAGCTGTTAGATTGCTTCTCTGTAGTTGCTATGCGGTTGCTAGGGTGTTTCAGGTAGTTGTTAGATTGCTTCTCTGTAGTTGCTATGCGGTTGCTAGGGTCTTCCAGGTAACTGTTAGATTGCTTCTCTGTAGTTGCTATGCGGTTGCTAGGGTGTTCCAGGTAGCTGTTAGATTGCTTCTCTCTAGCTGCTATGCGGTTGCTAGGGTGTTCCAGGAAACTGTTAGATTGCTTCCCTCTAGATATTATGCGGTTGCTAGGGTGTTTCTGGTAGCTGTTAGATTGTTTCTCTGTAGCTGTTATGCGGTTGCTAGGGTCTTCCAGGTAACTGTTAGATTGCTTCTCTCTAGTTGTTATGCGGTTGCTAGGGTGTTCCAGGTAGCTGTTAGATTATTTCTCTGTAGTCGCTATGCGGTTGCTAGGGTGTTCCAGGTAACTGTTAGATTGCTTCTCTCTAGTTGTTATGCGGTTGCTAGGGTGTTCCAGGTAGCTGTTAGATTGCTTCTCTGTAGTCGCTATGCGGTTGCTAGGGTGTACCAGGTATCTGTTATGTTGTTTCTCTTTAGTTGCTATGCGGCTGCTTGGGTGTTCAAGGTAGTTGTTAGATTGCTTCTCTGTAGTTGATATGCGGTTGCTAGGGTGTTCCAAGTAGCTATTAGGTTGTTTCTATGTGGTTGCTAAGCGGTTGCTAGGGTGTTCCAGGTAGCCGTTAGGTTGTTTCTATATGGATGCTATGCAGTTACTAGTGTATTCAGGATGGTTGTCTGTTTATTTGGGGGAAAAGACAATGCAACAAACACGAAACGAAACAAAAAACATAACGTGTATTCCCTGCTGCAGACACTTACCGGTTTGACGTCTAACAGGATGGAAGATTTAGCGATGAGGGCGGGTTTTTTGGCCTTTTTGGCTGCGTATTCCTGCAGCCGCTGCTCCTTCAGTCTCTCGGCCTCCTCGTCCACCTCTTCATCGCTGCCGAACAGATCAATCTCGTCCTCATCCTCATCTTCCTCCTCCTGTTTCGCCGGAGCGGGCGGGGCTTTCTGAGGAGCGGTGGGAGCGGTGCCGTTAACGGTTGGCGCTGTTGTCCGCTTCTCCAGTGCTGACACGCGACTCTCCACCTTACTGAGAGCAGAACGCAGCTCCTGCACCACTAGAAACACAACCAGAGCAACTAAGGAAGTGCTTGCAGAAGATTAGGCAAGATGTAAATACATGACAGCTCATATGTAAATATTATGACATCACTGCTGTTCAGTTTTAATGATGAATATGCTGTTATTTTTCCGGATATCCAAGTAAATATTAGATAAATTTTTTTATATGAGGTTTGCTACAACTAAATCCAATGCATGGTATTGAGAGAAATAAAGACAGAATAGATGCTTAATGCATGTAAAAAATATTATCGTTAACTAAAAAAAAAAAAAAAAAAATTAATTCTTATTTTTTAATTACAAAATATATATATAAAAAAAAATCAGGTGAAAAAAAATTTACTGAAAAAGAAATTATGTAAATGTAATTAAGTTGAAGCACTACAATTAACTAAACCAAAACTGAAATAAAAACAAATTAAACCTAAATAGTAATATTTAAAAATAACAAAAAATAAATAACTAAATAAATAAACTTACAAAAAATTACACAAATTAAAATGAAAACTGAAAATAAAAGCCAACTTAAATATTTTTAAATGTTTTAAAAAAATTACAAAAGCTTATACTTAAATTAAATTGGAAGCTGAAAATAAATAATTCAAAACAATACAAATTTTAATAGTATATAAATAAACAATAATAGTAATAACAATAACAAAAATTTTATAAAAGCACCTAGTAAAACTACTAAAATTTAAAAATAAAATTACATTAAAAAGTGAAAAACGTTAATTAAAAAAACTGATAAAAAGTATAATATTATATAAATAAAAACAATAATAGCAATAAAACAATGATAAAGAACAATAATAAAAATAAAATTGTATAAATGAGCACAGTAAAATGACTAAATATTAAACTAAAACGAAAAAAAAAAAAAAAAAAAAAAAAAAAACTAATTCAAAATACTAACAAAACCTACAATAGTATATAAACATTACACTGTATGTAAACAAATGAACTATTTATTTTTGTTTACAATTTGGATTAGTACCGTTCTGTTGAAATCTGAATACTGAATAGTTATCTAGTCTTCTAATGCTTCTTTTCCAAACGTTGTTCATTCATTCTTTCTCAAAATGACCAAAAGTGAAATCAGAACGCGAATTGCGTTTGTTAAATTCTTTCTGCCTTTCCATCCTGACACAAATGAAAATTAGGGCTGTCAAATGATTAATCACGATTAATCACATCCAAAATAAAAGTTTTGTTTACATAATATATGTGTGTATACTGTGTATATTTATTATGTATATATAAATACACACACATGCATGTATATATTTAAGAAGAATATGTTATGTTTATATATTAAATATATTTATATATAATATAAAATATAAGAATATAAATATATAAACGTATATACATGTAAATATTTTCTAAATATATAATTTATGTGTGTGTATTTATATATATATACATAATAAATATACCCTGTACACATACATATATTATGTAAACAAAACTTTTATTTTGGATGTGATTAATCGTGATTAATCATTTGACAGCCCTAATGAAAACGCAACTCTATGAGAATCTGTTAAACACACCTTTGTGTAGACTCTGGTTCTCCAGCTCCAGGTCCTTCATGCGTGCCGCGAGCTCCCCGTAATCAGCAGCGCCGCCTCCGCCGCTCTAAACACACACACACACACACACACACACACACACACACACACACACACACACACACACACACCAGAGTTCCCATCAGCCCCTGCTCTGATACACAACCGTCCAGTGAGAGAATCAGATCTACTTACAACTACATACTGTACTCCACACACCAACCAAACACACAACTACAGTCTGTTACGACACTAACTGCTACACTATTTTAATGTACCACACGACACACAACATAGATTTTGCCATTTTGTCAGAGCATGCAGCTTTTAGACATGTTTTGATTTTATATTTGAAGTTGGTTCAGTTAAGTTGAATTAGTTTCTGTGAATCACTTTAAAATGATTCAAAACTGCTTTAAAAAATTCAGTAATTCATTTGCACCATTTTCCATTTAATCCCTAAAAGTTTCAATAATTTTTCAACACATTCGCATGTTTATGGTTCTCTGATGTTGTTTATTGGTCACATGACTAATTCAATATTTTAGCTATTTTTTGTGTTTTATTTTGATTGTTTCTATGATTTAAGTAATTATTAGGTAATCAAAAAATATTTATTATATTTCTTATATTAAATACATAAAATATGTATTTTTTTGTGTTTTATTTTGATTGGGTTTTTTAATTATTTATTTAGATTTTTATTATGTAGGATTAAATTATTAGTTGTTGATTTACTAACAATCTCCAGTTAAGAACTATTGGTGTGTATACATTAAAAAGTAAAAAGTTAAAATAAATAAATAAATAATCTTTTTTTTTTCTTATTTTTGATGATTATTTTAATTAGATTTATTTTTTACAATTTAAAAAACATAATATTTATGAATACATAAATATAGTACAGTCTGTAATATCATACAAACCAGGGTTATTAGAGTTAAAACTCATTAGGTGTTAAACAGTAACTGAAATAAAATAAAATATATATAAATTTTTTTTATTTATTTTATTTCAGCATTTATCATTTTAAGTTTAATGTGTACTGAAATGTTGTATGACAAAAATAAAAAAAAACCTAATAAAAAAAATACAACCTATTATATTATTGCAATGACACTAAAACAGCACTGATACAAACCTCACAACAAAGATGCAAGTGTTTGCTCTCGTTTATGGTCTCGTTTCACAGCAGAGACATTAACAACAAATGCATGCATCACAGATTTCTTCTAAAACTTTCTAAAACATGCACGCAAGCATGCACAATGATCACGCGCTGGCCGACTCGAGCGTGAGCTGCTTTAGTGTGCGTCACACACACACTTACAGGAGACGAGTGGTGGGAGGGGTTTGATATTTTAGGGGCGGAGCCTCTACTTGGCTGCAAGGTAGTCTTCAGCTACAGGAGAGATCATTTATGAGGAAAGTGCAGATGAAGGAAGAGAACAGATGATTTAAGAGAGAAGAGCTGGGCTCTGTTCTAAAACCTAAGAGAGCACATCAGAGACACACTCACAACACTCTCTGCCTCTGTAGACAGCACACAGAAAGACCACTCACTAGGGTTTAAGAACAAGGGTACAGCTGCACGATTAATTAAAATAAAAACACTAATAAACTGGCTGGTGTCAAGAAAACAAAAGCATTCTGGGCTTTTTTTGTGTTCTTCTGCCAAAATAAAACCTTAATGGTTTGAAAACATATGAAAATAAATTAAAAATAAAAATTTTAAGACAGGCAAAATCTATATTGTAATTGCACAGCTGCTTTACAGTAAAATAAAAATATTATTATTATAAATATTTTTATTATGTTTTCTTAAATACTCCATTTTTAATTTTACAGTGAATAACAATAGTTGTATTTCTTATTTTAATAGTTTTACTAGTAGTTTTACAACAGCAACAATAATAATGATATTAATAAAAATTACTGATATGCATTCACAAATGTTTGGGAAGATTGTGCATATTTTTATTTTAATATTTTTTATTTAGTAACGACCGATAACAACATTACTATATTTCTGGACAGCCATTTTTTCCATTGTGATACAGTTGTACTGTAAAATAAAATTAACATCACTATTTTATTTTTCTCAACTTTAGGGTTAGTGTGAGTGAAATAATATTTGTATAATAATTTTGTAACAACCACCACGTTACTTTTATACAGTCATACTTATATATATAACTATAATTTTTTGTTCAAATTGTACAAAACCTTCAAACCTGTAGCTTTTCAGAAAATAAAATCATAATAAATACATAAATAACACGGCAATCCGATTTTGTCCCAGAAATCGTGCAGCCCTAGAAGAGCGCTAGACTGCACAGTTCAGAGAGTAATGGTAGGGTTTTTGCTCGACTCACCCCAGCGAGAGATTTCTGGATGTTTTCTCGAGCTCTTGCGATGTCCTGAAGGATGCTGTTAGCTCCAGTGTCCTGAGACGAGAGACAGGTTTAGAATGAACCTACTGATCTTTAAAAGTACCGCGTGGAACAGTTGTATTAGCACACATGCTGTAAATACTGATGCAATAGTTCAAGTGATATATTTATTACTTGTTTGGGCTGCGTGGGACCATTCATCCGCTCGTAAAATTGCCGCTCTGCTTCATCGTAACGTGGCTTATCGAACCAGATCCTCTCCTGCGCCAAACACTCTGCTGCAGTCATCCTGTAAAACACACAGGAGAGCTGTAACAACCTCATAAACAAACGTCTTCAGTGAACTCATAAAGGTCTGGATGTGATTTACTATCTGTTTGTTCCTTGATGAAAATGAAAGGATGTTTCAAACTACGGTGCACAGCAGTACTGGGGAGTGAATTTATATGCTAATGGTTATTATTATATTTAAATAAAGCTAAAAAATTGTTAGTTGAAATAAAATGTACTTATTTTATTTTAGTTATTTGCCAAGGCAACATTTCTCATTTTCATTAAGTTTAACTTGGTGTACTAAAATAACAAAATTAAATAATAAATAAAAGTGGAATAAATAAAAAAATTAAAATGTATAAAAACTATATGGACATGCAAAACTAAAAAAATTTTTTTTTTAATTACTAATTTCAAATGAAAACTTTTTTTTTCTGAAAAAACAATGGTTTATCATTTGAAAAAATGAAAATAAAAATAAGCTTATTGAAAAACTTTTACTGTAAAATGAATTATATTATTTCACAATTTTACAGTGAAATAATAGTTCTTTTAATATTTTTATTTACCAGCAACATTAATTTTTATTTGCATTATTAATTTTAATAATTTTCTTTCAGATACCTGCTAAAACAACATTGCTCATTTTATTTTAGTTAAACTTGATGTACTAAAATAACAAAAACTAAGAAATTAATAAAAAAAAAGATTTAAAAAACTACATGATATAAAAAAAACAATTAAACCAATTAAGACAAATAAAAAACAAACAAACAACAAAATGACTAAAATGAAAAATACATAAAAATAAAAGCTCAGTGGTTAAACATTTGAAAATGAAAATAAAATAAATTAATTCAAAGTTAATAAAAACTATAATATTATCTCAGTGAAACTAAAACAAGTTACTCCCCAAAACTGGTGCATACTACAATAATACTACAAATAATATACATATGTTAATGCAACCGTGCAAAAATAACAACAACCAAACAAATGAAGAAACCCAAACGATACAAAACTGAATTCAGACAAATGACTCTTCCAAGCCAACACAACGGACAAACACAGCAAGAATGAACGTGTAGAAAGAGACCAAAGAAAAACAAAAAAAAATGGCATGAGAAAAATGTGCGATGACTTGAAGATGGAGCACAAAAGAAACAGAAAAAGTTGTTAACGGTTTGCATGTGAATGCAATGCATGAAACTAAAGTGATAATTCACCAATTCTGTCATTCACTGACTTCTATGTCGTTCCAAACCTGCGTGACTCACTTTTCGCCATAAAACACTTTGCGATTCATGATAGGTTCAAGAAACAGAAGTAATGCAGGTTTGGAGCAACAGGACTGATAAAATGACAGAACTTTAATTCAATGGTGAACAAACTAATAATCTACAGTGTCAGTGTGTGAGGAAAGTGTATTTTCTCGAGTACTGAGTCATACTTCTGCTTCTGGCTAGAACGGTTTATAGTTGTTTTGACGGATCTCGCCGCAGCTCCTTCATAGAAACGAGTCTCCGCCTCCGCATAGCGACTGTGATCTAGCCACACCCTCTCGCTGTCGGCATGCAGGAAATAGCAGCGAGCCGCTCCCTGATTGGTGGTGATGTCATTGGATTCCCGTCGATCGCAAACCACAGGTTTTTTTCCCGCGTTATTTCGCCGTTTGGAGTTGGACTCATCGCCGCTGGTTTCCGGGTTCCTCGGTGGTGAGCTCCGGCCGTACAGGTTCTGATAGAAAGTCGCCTCGGCTTTATCAAAAAGAGGTTTTTGTAGCCACACCCCCATTGGAGGCGGTGGCAAGGAAGGGAGGCCGTTGATTGGCCTGGAAGCCGGTGTGGGCGGAGTCGGGGTTTGCGATTGGTAGCCCTCGTCGCAGTTGGCGGGCTGCAGTTGGAGAGATCTCGGTTGGTTGGGAACGCAGCCCACAAACTTGCTCTCGGCTTGGTCAAAGTTGGGTTTATTCACCCACACAGCTTGAACGACGTGATGACAAGCCTCTTGCTCTCCATGCCGGCAGGTGTCTTGCTTGTTTCTTGCGGAAGAACTCGCAGAAGCGGTCGTGCCGTTTTGCTGCTGCAATAGTCGTACGTAATAAAGACTCTCCGCACTTTCGTACGCGAGGCGGTCGAACCACACCGTCGAACACTCCGATCGCAAACCCTCCAGCGTCGCGCTGGACAAACACCCCTCGCTGCCTGCGTTGGTTTGGTCCGGCTGCCGTTCAGAAGAACTGGACTGATTCGAAGAAGAACTCCTATGGCTTCTGTTGCGCATTTTCTTGTGTCCAGAAATACAGAGGTAGAAGAGGATTAATAAATAAACAAAAAAAGAGGAAAGGGAGAGTGACAGGGAACTGGAGAATTATTCACACAGCAGTACGATAACATAAAACATGAAGTGTGTAAACTGTAGGGTTGCAAAAAGGTGGAAAATTTCCAGTAAATTTCGGAAACATTCCAGAAATTTTCGAAACTTTTCAGGATTTTTTTGAAACATGCCAGGGATTTTTTTGAAAGTTTCCGGAAATGTACCCCTTTGCAAGCAACCCTAGTAAACTGTATGTTGCGATATACATATCAATTATTTGTTTAAGCGCAAAATACGCCTTAGTTAAACAAGTTAACGATTTACATTGACGCAGCAACTTAAAAGTGGTGCAAGATGCTGAAAAACAAAGCATATTTTAAAATGCAATACTGAAGACGGATTCATTACAATATATAATAAAATTATATACAATATATAATAAAAATAATGCTGCTTTTATGGATGCAGACGATGAAATTAGAGACTTTTCAGATAGATTTTTAGCATAGTCCATAGTCCAAAGAATACTGTTAGCATTTAACAAAAATTTTAATCGCTTAATAAAACGGGTATTTGTATGGAAGCTTATTTCCGTCACCTTATAAAAATGTAAAAAATGTAATTGAAGATTTTTCTCACAATCCAGACTTTCGTCTCACATGCGCGAGTTATACAATTCACAATTACAAATATAGAACACGCAATTTTTAATTTTTTTCTCTTCAGAATTAATTTTACAACTCACAATTACTAACTTTCCATTGCGATTCTAATTAGTCTGAATTGGTGGAAATAAGTGTCTATGTTGAGAAACCTGTTTGGAGACAATCATTATTCGATTTCATTTTTATGCATTTTAGCTGTTCATCTGCATGGCAAATTTGTGAAAACAGAAATGTAATGCATTTCTATACAAAGTGACATCAACGACTGGCCTGGTATACGTAATACAGTGTTTTAAGTCATTTAGGTGGATCCATGGGAACAGGGCGGGATCATTTTGACAATGTTGGAAAGGAAAAACTTTCCAGTTTTTAGTACGTCGTTGTCATGCAACGTTCAGTAAAAATTACACACTTCAGCTTTAAAGACAGACATGGTTGCATTAGATTTCAACATGAAATACATTGCACTTTACAAAGACGTTGAGCAGAAATTGCGATGAAGAAAAGAAAGGACAATCAAATTCAGAATGGACAACACACACACAAATGGGTCAAATAACATAAACATGTCCAAACTCACCTTCAGCAAACACGAAAAGCGATCAAACAAACAATATGTAGCTGAACGTTCTTCTCATCCAATCGAAGGCAAGCAATAAACCATAAAATGCAATTAAGTATTTATGTTTATATTGAATCTCACAGAATGAAAGGACTTCATTATACATACCCTCACAAAGATGCATCATGGTGAAAACATGGTACAATGATAGTATCTGATAGTAATACTATGGTTACGAATGATTATCATAGTATATATCCAAAAAAAATATGGTATTATCATGGTGCCATGTGTACAATAGTATTTCTTTGCTAGTCTAACATGATTATGATTAAGGTTGCTTAACTTACATGATAATTTACCAATCAGGCTAATGTGACTGAAAATAATTCACTGTTATGAGTAACTTATCAGTATTATCATCACTTTTAGTGCCATGATGGTCAAGATCAGCAAATCTGAAGTGCAGTATGAGAAAAAGGAGATTTTTTTTGCCTAATCACTCATTTTGTTGATTCAGAAACGAAATAAGGCGTTATCTAGAGATCATAAAATCAATAAATCTGTATAAATCTCCGGTTTAATACAAGATCATCCGATTAAACATGGGAATGCGTCATTATTCATGATAATCTGGACTTCCTGCACATGAGGTGTCAGGCCCATCAAACAACACACTGGATATTATACAAATTAAACGTATTTTCATTATGACAGTGAGTGTAACAAAAGCACGAGCTTTCCGTCATGTATCGATGACGGATTTATTATTCTTATATTAATAAATAAACATATGAAAGACGTCTAACCGGCTTTTCAGCACGATAAACACCACGTACATTTACAGCACAGCATTATTTATTAATTTAAACCCAGAAAAACCTTAAATGAGCATGAGCCACCTCATTTTCGCACACAAATACTCACTTTAATGGATTTATTTGGCGTTGAATGAATCGCTCGCTACTGCTCGCCGCGCGCTCCTGGAACAGAAGGAGCGAGCGAGAGCCGCGCGAACCATTCCCTCTCAAGAGCGGGGGAGATCACTGCTTAAAAACCGCCAGAAAACCACCAAACATTACCCTGAGGCGGCTTAAGTGTGTTTAAGTAAGTTTCGTATTTGTACACATACAGACACATACACACAACTGTGCTACAGAAGTGTGTGTATGTCTTTACGCAATCACATTTTTTCCACATGGTACATTCTGTCACTGTTTCCCAGCACTGCTGCGTATATGACGTCATCAAAAATGATGGGAAAGGCCATTTGTATTTTGTGGAAACGAGAGCGAAATTACTTTACTTAGGCTTTACTTGTTTTAATTGAAAATTAAACTGTAATTGTATTCTTAAAGACATGTTTTATACAAACACATATACGTTTGACTTAATTTTGTGGCAAAATTTTAATGTTAATTTTTTATATCCACTTGTAAAAAAATTTACATTCACATTTATTTAAAACGTACTTGGATCTTATGTTTTATAGACATACGTACACATTGTATAATAACAATAATAATAAAAAATTTTTTTGCAAGTTTTATTTTTGTTATTTATTATTATTATTATTTATTTCTTCTTAAAATACTTTGGAAGATGCACTTACTGTATTGTTTATTGAAAATACTGGTGCTGAAAATGCTTTGGAAGATAGAAATACCTTATTCTTTGATAAATTCTTCAAATGCAAACTTTATATCCTTCATATATCCTTTATTTTCAAATCTAAGGAACACCAATGCACTTCCTGTATTGTTGCAAAACAATGATTTTGTAGTTCTTTTAATTTTTGTTTTATTCCTTGCAGTATGCAAAGTGCCATTAAATGATGTATTTAAAAAATGACAAGCACAAAGAACACAGTGAATTCCTTAGAGATTAATTTATTATACATTTAATATTATTTTTTCATCCTTTGAATCTACGTGGACACAATAAACACATTTCCTGTGCAGAAAATAAAGTGAACACATCTAGCACATTCTTATTGTGTAAAAAGTCACCATTTCAGAGTTGCTTTGGTTTCTGAATCCCAAATCATACAGACATGTAACAGACGTTTAACGTATTAACAGCTAACATGGGTTTCATTGTCTGTGTGTATTGTTCCCTTAGAATACACAAGAAATTCTCATTCATTTGTACTTTAAGAAGCACATTTCAATCCATTATCAAGGCCACTGTAATCAACATTCAGAAACCCTGACTACTGGATATGCTTGGAGCATAAAGTAAGACTTTAAGGTGTTAAGTTAATTGTCCCTCAGGTATCGTAATGTCTCTAAATGTGATTCCCACTCTACTTCTTTCCGAGTTCTCTGGCTCTTTCGGTCGCCGCCTCTACGGCTCCCATCGTAGCCGCTCTGAACCCTCCCTTCTCCAGCGCGTGGATCCCGTGAATCGTGGTCCCCCCCGGTGTGCAAACCTCGGCCTTCAGCTCTGCCGGGAACTTCCCAGAATCACGCAGTAACACGCCAGCACCCTAAAACACACCAGACACGGCAGATTTAAGCATAATCTCTCAATCTGCAGTTATAGTATATTATGAGGTATAATGGTGAGCAATGGTATTCAACCCAGCTACCGCAAAAGTTTTGCAAAAAGTGATCAAACAAACATTATTTCTTTATTTTCTCTTTAATTTATGGGAAATGTAAGTTTGTTAATAACTTCAAACCAATATTTGGAATGAAACTAGCTAGTTCCTAATAGTGACAGATTCATTTTATGGCAATATGACACATTGTTAAAATTCTATTAATCTTTATTACAACAAAATAACAAAAACACAAAAATCTGGGTTTTAAACTGTTGAAATGGTAACAATCATTTGGTTGCACAAAATCACAAACTTCATTAAAAAAAAAAAACCTTATCAATGATTAAACGCGAGCCGGTTGAAAATCGATTCAAATATGTGACGATTCAAATCAGTAGAGATGCTAAACAAATCGCGATTCAATTAGGGCTAGTTTATATGAATGTATGTCTGAGGGAAACTTAGTGTCTTTAGAAGAGTTTAGATGGTATTTTTTCTTTTCATCTTGCCTCTGTATAAAGCATATTACCGTTCATAAGTGCAGCGCTGCTTTGTTTACAGCAGTAACCAAGGAAACGCTTTAAGCACCACCTGCTGCAGTGTTCATAAGTGCTTTGTGTACAGCGGTAACCGAGGAAACGCTTTAAGCGCCACCATCTGCAGTGTTCATAAGTGCTTTGTTTACAGCGGTAACCGAGGAAACGCTTTAAGCGCCACCTGCTGCAGTGTTCATGAGTGCTTTGTTTACAGAGGTAACCAAGGAAACGCTTTAAGCGCCACCTGCTGCAGTGTTCATAAGTGCTTTGTTTACAGCGGTAACCGAGGAAACGCTTTAAGCTCCACCTGCTGCAGTGTTCATTAGTGCTTTGTTCACAGCGGTAACCGAGGAAACGCTTTAAGCTCCACCTGCTGCAGTGTTCATAAGTGCTTTGTTTACAGCGGTAACCAAGGAAACGCTTTAAGCGCCACGTGATGCAGTGTTCATAAGGTGCTTTGTTTACAGCCGTAACCAAGGAAACGCTTTAGTGTTCATAAGTGCTTTGTTTACAGTGGTAACCAAGGAAACGCTTTAAGCTCCACCTGCTGCAGTGTTCACAAGTGCTTTGTTTACAGCGGTAACCAAGGAAACGCTTTAAGCGCCACGTGATGCAGTGTTCATAAGTGCTTTGTTTACAGCGGTAACCAAGGAAACGCTTTAAGCGCCACCTGCTGCAGTGTTCATAAGTGCTTTGTTTACAGCGGTAACCAAGGAAACGCTTTAAGCTCCACCTGCTGCAGTGTTCATAAGTGCTTTGTTTACAGCCGTAACCAAGGAAACGCTTTAGTGTTCATTAAGTGCTTTGTTTACAGTGGTAACCAAGGAAACGCTTTAAGCTCCACCTGCTGCAGTGTTCATAAGTGCTTTGTTTACAGCGGTAACCAAGGAAACGCTTTAAGCGCCACCTCCTGCAGTGTTCATAAGTGCTTTGTTTACAGCGGTAACCAAGGAAACGCTTTAAGCGCCACGTGATGCAGTGTTCATAAGTGCTTTGTTTACAGCCGTAACCAAGGAAACGATTTAGTGTTCATAAGTGCTTTGTTTACAGTGGTAACCAAGGAAACGCTTTAAGCTCCACCTGCTGGCAGAGAGTGAATCTGCGTCTCGTTCAGCTCGTCCGCTGTTTCTGTTTCATGCATATATTTTTTTATGTATAGTTTCACAAAACTGAAGTCAAATGTTTTTGCTTCAAATTTTTGAAATGATACGATCTAATTTCGATTAAAAACTGCTCATGTTGCATGTATGCAGCATCTTTGTTTGGATCATGATTAAAATGCAGTGGTTGCCTCTCATTTTAACTGGAAAGAGCACAGACAAAGCCTTATTTTGTTTATATGAAGAGATTTATTTATTGTGAAGCATTTCGTGAGCAAACACTTACCAGTATTGTCTGTGCTGCGATGCGTCGAGCCAGAGCGCTGGGCATCCCCATTTTAACAGCACCGTCCGCCAGTGCCTCCGCAAACACATACACCTACATTAAAAAAATACTATAGTCATTTATACTAAATACTATAGTGTTTTTGAACCATACTACAGTAAAGTACTTCAATTAATTTGTTGTGGTAATTCTATAGTTGCTGTGGTAATATAACAACTATAGTAATATAAACAAATTACTTTACCCAATACTCTACTAAGTTTTCTACAACTATAGGGTATATTATACTACAATACACTACAGCTTACTCTAGTAAAAACTGAAGTATACTACAGTATTTATTACTGCTTATCAGTTCACTATAGTAAATACTACAGTATGCTGTAGCGTTCATTAAAGTGTTGTAAATACTATAATATATACAGTATAATACACTTTACTATAGTATGGTTCAAAAACACTATAGTATTTTTTCATTATATGTTACCGCTTCACTAACACTGAAGATCACTACACAAACAGGATACAGGAAATACGTCATATTTGTAGTCATGCGGTCAAGTGCAAAGACCGCAAGTGTGGGTATTCGGACAAGGCATTTCACTCACGAATGCAACGCCACTGCCACTCAAGCCCACGTGGGCGTCGATCCAATGTTCAGGCCCCGCCTCCACCAACCCACACGGGCCGAGCAGGGCCTTCAGGAGAGTCTCCTCCTCCTGTCCCGCACACGAGCCGCAGGCGAGGAGCAGCGCCCCTTCCAGGAGCATGCAGGGAAGATTCGGCATTATACGAATCACACGCGTCCCAGCAGGCAACAGCTATGAAAACAGACAGTAATGGAATCTGATGTTTGACATAAAAAAAACCCCCCAAAAAAATATTATATAATGTAACGATAAAAAACGTTTAAAAAACATTCCCCTAACGTATTATTGTTCATTTTTTAGGGGGGAGTTAAATAATAACATTCCAGAAACGTTGTTTTAAGGTTTTTTTTTTTTTTTTTTGCAACCATAAAATAATGTTTTCAGAATGCTTCAAGGTGACTATTTTTAAATAACCTAAAGATAACTTAGAAAACCCAAATGGTTTTATAAGCAACTAACCTGAACATATAACAAAGTTGCAGATGTTTTATGTAGTGGCCCTTTAAACTCTGAACGTATGCAGCATTTAATAAAATCTAGAAATTAGATCAAAACGCGTTATAATGATCAGATATATCAATACTACATATGATATATCAAACTTTACGGCTAAAATATAAAGCCCGGATTAAAAGTAGATTGAAAATCGCAGAATTCATAAACTCACGGATTTGTTTTCATCGTCATTTATTTACTGCGTGCCTCTAACCTGCACGAGCTTCTCCAGCACGCGCTTTCTCCTGTCTTCCACAGAAAGACGCGCACTCGAGCAATTTAAAAAATAACGGTCATTTCGTTTCACTAGCCGACTAACATTCGTTTATCGATCTCTTTATTAAATAAATGCTTATAATTAATATATTTCTGAGAGCAAATATGATTTCGGAGAGATCGCGCCCATGTTTAAGAGAACATGGTGCTAATCGAGAAGCTTTTGTTTACAGACCGAAACTATTAGAGGTAAGAAATAAATGCACTGAGGAAAACTTTACTTTTAGCCAAATAATGATTTTTTATTTTTATTTTTAATGTCTATGGATAAATGTAACATTTTAAAAAACAGTCATTATTATTTGATGCTGAAGAAATGTAAACTCTGGGTAACTTACCCCGTAAATAATGAAAAATTAAATCTTATTCAGGCGAATCTTCCATGATGGTTGATGTGTTCATCATTATATATTAATTAAACAATAAATTAAAACAAAACAGGGTTGTTACAGGTCTATATATAAATATAATACAGTTTTATGATAATTGTTTATGATAAAAGTACTAATATCTAAGAAACGAGATGAACTAACGATAAAGGATAGGGGAACTTTAGTGTAAAGTTAGGGGAGCATTAGAATAAAATTCTACAAACCAAACAACAACAAAAACCTGACTTGGCAAAAGCAATCTTTCTGGGAATGTTCTGGGAAATCAGAAATTGTTAGTTGTGTAAACCCTCACCTCCTCAAGTGTTTCTAGAGTGATTCCGGCTGCCATGGAAACGATGATGTGTTCCTGAGTGACATTCCCGGAGATTCCATTCAGCACCTTTGGGACGAGGTGAGGTTTGACGGCCAGGAAGACCAACCGAGAGCGATCGACAACCTCGTCATTCGCGTGAGTGATAGAAACTCCTCTCTCCTGTCAAAACATTCACACAAACCTGTCACAGAAATGACGCGTTAAAGGGTTACTCCACCCCAAAATGAAAATTTTGTCATTATTCACTTACCTCCATGTCGTTCAAAACCTGTAAAAACTTTGTTCATCTTCGGAACACAATTTAAGATATTTTGGATGAAAACCGGGAGGCTTGTGACTGTCCCATAGACTGACAAATAAATAACAGTGTCAAGGTCCAGAAAAGTATGAAAAGCATCGTCAGAATAGTCTTCTTCGCGCTTGCGTCGATGCGCTGTTTTGTTTCAAACCAAAGCGTAAATACATGTAATAAACGTATCCTTGTGGCGCGGCTGACACAGAAGAGTGTACGCCACCTGCGTATTGCTCAGAATTGTCAAAATGGCGCTACGCTGATTTGGAGAGACACAGAGGAGAGAAATTGTTGAATAAAGTCGTTATTTTTGTTTTCTTCGTGTACAAAAAGTATTCTCGTCGCTTCACAACGTTACGGTTGAATCACTGATGGCAGATGGAGTATTCTGACGATGCTTTTCATATTTTCCTGGACCTTGACACTGTTATTTATTTGTCAGTCTATGGGACAGTCACAAGCCTCCCGGTTTTCATCCAAAATATCTTAAATTGTGTTCTGAAGACGAACAAAGCTTTTACGGGTTTGGAACGACATGGGGGTAAGTGATTAATGACAAAATTTTCATTTTGGGATGGAGTATACCTTCAAGGTGTCCGTCATCTACTCCAGATATCACTACCAAAAGTATTACATTTCTAGCTTCTTGAAAGAATTCAGGTGTGGATCTATTTAAAATGCAGGTGAATTTCATTAAGAAACATTAGGGCCACAGTTCACATTTTTTCATAACTCTGTTGCTTCCTGTACTCCAGTAATGGAAATCAACCCATTAGGACCCAATTAATTATTTTATCACAATTTTTGATTTAACAATTTTTTTATTGTTATTTTATATATCTTATTATGTTAATGTATTGTAAAATAATGTGCATTTTAAGTATCATAAAATTCAATGAAAATAGGCATTATGCTAAACAATTTTATTTTAAATTACAATATAATAATAATAATAATATAATATATATACACACATTACATTTCTTGACTTTTATGGAACTGCATGTTCTTATAAAGTCACATGACGTACCTGAAAGCGAGGAAGGTTGTTCATGGATGGAGCGCTAATAGTTATATTACTGGGTGGAACCTTCCCTATAACACAAAAACAGTACAGAATGTCAGTAAAAAGCACAGAAACTAATTTTATTATCACTGTAATTTTCATGTCTCCGTTTGTTTTAATAAAGTTAACTCTTCAAGATTAAACAACACTACTTTTAGTGCCTGCATATTTTGTTTGTTTTGTTATTTATGTTAGTTTTTTTCTGTAATACAGTAGTCCATGTAACAAACACACACACACACACACACACACACACACACACACACACACACACACACATATATATATATATATATAGTAGTTAAACTAGTTGATATTTATCTGTGCAGCTGACAGGATCTTGGATGCTGCCAGAATTCTCACTGACGTCATGCACATTTAAAGTGACGTAATCGCAAACGCACCTGACGCGATGATGCCCTGCGCTATTCCAAACGCCATGTTTCCCGCTCCGATGAACCCGATCTTCAGCTGAGACACATCCTGAACTCAAAGCAAACATTACTTCACGTTAATAAAGATGTAATGTGATGCTGCTGGCATCTGTTCAGCAAACAGCATACAGTCACAGAGTTCACAGCAGCTACTCACACACTGAAGAGCTGGAGAGTCGCTACTTCTGACTGAACTCTCTGATAGATTCATTCTTAGTTTAATACAGCTTCAGCAGCTCCGTGTGAATCAGATCAGCGTCTGTCACATGGACAACGTGTTCTTCCTTACTTACATATACGAAACTACAAGCAGATACACTGACACCTGCTGGACTGGAGCCATGGATTCATAAACGCATCATACATAAATCAGTAGCTACAAAAACGTTTGAACACACAAGGTCCCAATATATTTTATGTGGTGAAATGTTAAAATAATGTTAACTTTGTAATGTAACTAATTTAATGTTAAAACAAATGCTAATTTGTTGATTTTGTTCCAATATATTCTCACTACAATCATTCCCAGACTTACATTTGTGTAATTGCAGACTTATAATGAAGACTTTACCATTAATTTTAAAATGTAGAAAATGTTAATGAAAAGAAAAAGTAGGTGTGTCCAACTGTTGACTGGTAATGCACATGCACAATCAATAAAAATCAATGAAATTATTCTGGCTTCAAATTATGTCATTGAAGATACTGAAATAGCGCCACCTGCTGGATTGAACCAATGCATATCACAAAATACAATCCTAATAAAAATTAAAAATAAAAACATAAAAAAATCACCTCAAAGTCCAAAGGTGTAAAAAAATAAAATACATATAATTAAAACAATTTATTATATACATTAAAAAATTGAAATTTTTTGTAAAAAAAAATTATAAAAAAAAAAAAAAAAATATATATATATATATATATATATATATATATAACAATTATTTAAAATAATGTATTATAGAGCTTAAAATAGTTATATAACATGATTTGGAAACCCCATAATATTACCAAAGTACTGCAAAAAGAAGAGGACATTAACATTATTATTAAAAAAAAAAGGTTTATTTTTGAATATACAGTATAGTATAAAACCCAGAAAATAGCAGTGGTAGAAAAATGTATGACACTGGTCATGGTATATATGCCACATAAAATGTATGTTTTATTAAAACCTGAAACAAACAATAAAGCTAAAGAGCTAAATAATACTACAATTTTGTTGTTGAACATGTTGGATCAGTCAGGCTTTAGTTGTTTAAACTCCCCACAGCCAATCAGATGTAAAGATCTTCATTTACGGGCGGAGTCAAAATTGGCTGCAAACCAATCACAAGTCTCCAGGATAGCTGGGAAAAAAAAGAAAAACATCTATTAAGATTCTTCTCTTTACTAATATTGGAAAAACATAAATGCTGAATCTCTTGCTGATCACCTTGTTTGAACGGCGTGAACTTGAAGTCTGGCAGGTATTTGCGTAGTTTGGCGTTACTGGCGGTTTTCTTGATCTGACCATCTGATTTACTAGTGTCATACTGAGAGCGCTTAGTTAAGGTTCGGCTGTAAGTCTGTGAACGAATGCTTTGAGGGTTAGTTCATTCTGTCATGGACTACTTTTATGGTGCTTATGTTGCTATTCATAGCTCAACAACTCAACTCTAATCTACAAGATACCTTATCTCTGTTCCACAGAAGATTGCTGTTCTATAGACGGTTTCAACGGCAACAACATAAACAAACGCTTTTGTGGCCCTAACTTAACTTCCGGTAGACTTCCAAATAGAATCAATAACAACAGCTACAGTAGTCCCTCTAGAGTAGATTATAAGTCTTATATCTAGAGTAGAATACTGTTTATTCAATGAAGCCTTTTGGAAAATCGGTCAGTTTTGATATTGTGAGCGCCACAAATAAATAAATGTATGGGAAACACATCCCACAGCACAACCACCTGAGCCCAACTTCAGTCTACTCATCACCTTAACTTTAACTGCATTTGTAGACAGAGCCATAGCCAGACTGATAAACAAATACAAAACCGGAAGTTAACTTAGGGCCAGGTGCATGCACCCCATGAAACCTACTATTAGCTGTATTAAAAAAAAAAAGGATACAATAACTTCCCCTTCAAACCTGAACGCTTCCACCACAGCGTCCACAGCATCCTTTACAGTCAACTCATCCTCCTCCCCGACTAGACAAAGAAACGAAGAAACATGATCAACCAATGAGCTCTGATGAAACAGACCCAACACGTGTGACGTCAAACACAGCTGGAGTACCTGACAGAATGATGGGCTCCACCTCGTCGTACTCCCTCAGAACCCACAGAAACAGACGAGCCAGATCCAGAGAATAGATGAACTGCCGCAGAGCGCGACCCGAGCCCCAGACCTGCAGAGGTGTACCTTCCTCTACAACACAAACACACATCATTCACCCTGTGAACATGTGAGATGCTCTGAATGTGATTGTGAGTTAAACGAGTCTCACTCTTGGCCAGGTACGTCTTGTGGATCAACCCCGGCATCACGTGACCGTCCTCAATGTTGTAGTTGTCATGGGGTCCGAACATGTTGGTGGGGATGACGGCTGTGTATTTCAAACCGTACTGCTGAAATAACGCCCTAATAGACAAACACACACACCACATGACACACTGAAACACTATCTTAACCCAAATAAATTGTATTCTGAGTCTCACAAATGAACTAAATTAGAATTATAGGCAACTCAAGTCTGTCTTTAGGACCATTAAAGCCTGCATTAAATCAAAATTGACTTTATTTACTTTACTAGCGCACATTGCTAGCCTTGATGTGAACAATTAATCACTGCAAGTTAATCCGCTGAAAAAATTGTTTGTCTTGGTAATCTTTAATCAAAATCTGAACATTTGCTTCCGCTCTGGAATAGCATTCCTTCTCTGATGATGTCAGTTTAATTGCTCGGGCAGAATATCCTTAAACACACCCCTCCAACCGTTACATTGCTATGAGTGAGCGACAGAGAGGAGGAGCGCAAACATAAAACCATGCCCTCTATTCAGTATTCCGTTTCAGCTGTAAGTACGTCACTACACTGAAATAAAGTTGGAAGCAACTTCCGGTTCACATGGACTTTGAAGTTTTCTACTCCAGTTTGTTGAAACATAATCATTTAAACTGTGGCTGCCATAAATCCTGGTTCATGACAGATTTATTCAAAAATGATTAAGGCATAACTAACAAATATAATGAATACATAATATGTGTGCATTTAGCAATGAGTTTCTTTCTTCATTTCTCTAATGAACTAAAGATCTATGGACACTGAATTTCCTGAGGTTAAAGTAGCATGACATCACAGCTAACGCACGACTTAGTTGAATTGCGTACTATATTACATCAAAGTAACTGCAACGGAATAGGTTTGTAATTCCATTTCATTATCATCAAATTCAGCGTTCTTTTAATTTGCTCTGATGACCATATCGTAATTACCATGATAACAAGATAACAACTTGTAAAAAGCATCATGTTCTCATAGAACTCGTAATTACAACTCATGAACCGGGAGTTTTCAGAGAGCTACAACTAGTACTACCTGACCACCTCAGATTTATTAGGAGCTATGTTTAGGCATTGATAGTGCGATAGTTCTGAGTCCAAGGGTGTGAACAGCTCCAAGTAGAACATTGTGTTGTCATCTTGAAATTATTAGAGAGCTCGGTAATTGCATTTTTACTAAGAATTGAATTGCAGAGCTCTCTAATTTAATTCTTACTAGGAAGAATGCAATTGACCTATCAGTAAGCCAAAGCACCCTCAGTTCCCTCAAAACTGTAATAATAGGATATTGGCGAAACAAATTTGGTAAAGGCTCCAGTGTGTGTTTGTGTTTGCACTATGAAACAGTCAAAAAGTCAAAAGTTTCTATTTACAACATGTTTTTGTAGCATTCAGCAATGTAGCCAGTCACAATCATATGTGTTGATTTCTTAAAACACCTATGACTGGCCATTGTGTTCAAGTTAGTCAGAATTCACTGATTTTTTTCCTGCACACTCGCAAATCCTTGCATTGTAACTAAGTGATAAAGTGACAGTTTTAGTGATTATATGGAAGCGCTGTTTGCTTGCTTTCTAGGCCACATACAGTAATCCAATCAGAATTAGAATAAGTTTGGATTTTCGTGCTGTACATGCAGCAAAGTATCAGGGGTGACATATATCCCCAAACAAAACCCCTACTGATCCCGCTGTCGAAATTCTCACTCCAAGTTGAACTCAAAACCCTGTTTTCTTTAAACTGCCATTTAGTTTTTCCTGCCAGTTTCTCATCAGTTAAATAAAAAATGTTTAACAGCTGCATCAGATTGGTTAGGTAACATTACCCACAGCGTACTAGGCTCGTATTTATGCCTCTGTGATTATTTAGTATGTTTTCTTAATCATCCGAAAAGTCCGCTTTCAGGCATTATAGCATATTGTTCACAAGCTGTTTTATGTCTGAAATTGATTGAGTGATTACATGAGACAGGACACATTCAAGTAAGTTTTCAACATACAGTACCTTCATGTGTTTATTCATGTTTATTTTATTCTGTAACTAGTAAAGAGAAAGATGATGTGTTTACGTGCTGCATGAACTGAGGCGCCAACAGCGATCCGTCATGCATTACAAGTGCCAAAATGACATTTATTGTAAATGAATGTTATTTCTCAAAAGTAACAAGGCACAAAATTTGCTGTGAATGTTTAGTTAAATTGTATCCACTCATCGACTAAAAACGGCACAGACTAAAAGTTTGTTTTTGACTAGGTAAGACAACATTTTCATCCCCAAAAACAAAAAGTTACGGTATGATTCTTTGGCTGTACACTCTAAATTTAAATAATATGTTAACACAGCGGTTTGCATTATCAAGCAGCATAATGTAACTTTTTTCATTACACAGCTAAAATAACTGAAAGTGGACGATACCTGAAGCTTGGCATATTTCAGTAAAAAATGGCCACACCTTTTGCTCTTACGTTAAAGATAAGGTTGATACAGTGCGGAATGTTGTGATAAAGGCCGGATGTTCAACAACAAACCAATTATTCTACCACTTTTGTACATTCACAGAAACTTTTATGCACTGTGGGAAAAAATCTAAATGCAAACAATGGTGGAAAATGTGTTTGATCATTTGAGTAATGAATATATTGTTTGAACTGCTAAGGACAAACCAGATGGCACATTCATGTAAGCACAACTGATTTGCAAGAGTGAGACAAACCTGTTATTTAAATAGGTTGCGTGAATGTCCAATGTGAAACCGAGAAACCTGAATACCCAGTAACACGGTCTGGCGACCCCAGGCCAAACGTCAAGTTACACCCATGCAGACAAATCCCAAATGGTTCTAAAAGTATATTTTTTCTCTAAGCAAAATTTCGTCATAGAAATGCAATCTGGACATGTTTTCATGAAATAGAACCAAGAACAGCTCATAACCAGTGAACTTTGACACCAAGAGAGCAGAACTGACCTGTTGTGGACGTCGATCATGCGTTTGGCGTAGGCATAACCATAATTAGACTCATGGGGGACACCGTTGTGCATCTGACACACAGAAAGACACAGATTCACAATTCATGCAAACAGGCTCATGAAACCAATCTGACATCCACTAACTTCAATCTCTCATATCATGCATTTTAAATCACTATATCCATGAGGTCCAAATGTTTCTCTGTTGGTCAGGAATGATTGTATCCAGGCCTTGACATTAACTAAGTTGCTCACCAGCCACTATAATTAGTGGTTTTCCAAAGTTATTAGCCGCTAAGCATTTTCACTGCCCACAATCTTGTTATTGGGGAAATGACGTTTTATATTATTATATGGGTCGGGTCCTATTATGCTCTTTTACAAAGTCTTGATTTTGTTTTGGGGGTGTACTAGAATAGGCTCTCATACTAGGTTGTTTGAAAACACATTTTTCACATATTTTACATTATTACAACAAAAAAAACAACAAACTTAAACGAAATTCAAAAACAGATCATTTAAAAAACTATAAAACAAATTCCCAAACACAAAATGTGCTGTGATTCGATCACTGTGCCATTCTATTTTCTTAACTCCACCACTCGTCCAATAAACGTCAAACCCCATACCATAACCCATAACTGCCTGCTGTGAGCTTCAGTGTAAATATTGCGTCAAAATCAAATCAATTTTTAAACCCAGATGATTGTTGTATACCCCTACTATTCACTCGCATTTGGCGGGTTTGGCGGGTGTTAATGTAAAGCCCTGATTGTATCTGTCCTACTGCCTCATTATCTCACCATATATATACTGGACAGGACAAAACATGTTTGATATGAGCCTTTTAAAGGAACATCAAGCACATATACAAAACTGCCAGTGTGTGAGCGCTTTACCATGGTCTCATCTAGAGGGTAAGTGGTGTTATCTGGAAAAACACACGTAGACAGGCAGGAAACGACCTTCACCACCCCAAACTCCTGAGACGTGTGCAGCACATTGTCATTGATGTGCAAATTATTCCTCTGAAAACAACAAACAAACACAGCTTATGTAGAGTTTAATCATTCAACAGCAATATTTCCAACCTTATGATGCTTATGTTAATAATTACCCAGAAGTCCAGGTTCTGTCTCATGTTTTTATAGAGTCCTCCCACCATGGCGGCCAAATGAATGACGTGCGTTGGACGATGTTTCTGAAAGACTGCTCTCGTCTCTTCAGCGCTCCTAAAGCAGCACGTTTACATACCCAGGTGAAAAAAGTAATTTCGTACGTAATATACTAAAATTATTCTTTTGTACTTCTTAAGAAAAACTTGAGATCAACTGAGTGAATATGGTGTAAGTCTCTCTTTGTATTTAAAAAAATGTATTTAGTCACCACTTGTAGTACACTTGAGTGTACTAGTGTATGAAAGATAGTTTAAGGGTACCACAAGTGGTAAATAAATATTTTTTTAAGTACAGAGATAGTATGTTATGAGCGCATTTTAGTTAACATTTATGGTGTCCCAAAATAGCACAGTTGAGTACACTTAGATGATCTTAAGTTTTTCTTAAGAAGTACTTAAGATTCATTTTTAGTATATTAAGTACAAAATTAGTGCGAGGAAATAGAGCACTTTAAGTATAGTAAGCAAAGTGCACTTTTTTTCACCTGGGTAAGTTCTATTTAACTGGAATACTTTTAAACACTAATGAAGCAATATAATAGAAGCATGAAAATGAAAAACGTTTTTTAAAAGGTCAATTCACACCGTATAAATAAACGCCAACGTCTTGTTCACACTGCCCCAACAAACACCAACAAACTTCGAGTCACTCAGAGTCAAGTAACAGTGTCTACACTGTTATTCATTTCTTTGCATGTCATTCTTCGCCTGAAAAGACGGCGAATAAAGCGAAAGAGACTGTGGGTAAAGCACGCTTTAAGTGAAATGTGCGAATCGTCATGGCAACAGTTCGTGTGTGAATTGGCCTTAATCCTGAGAAACACAAATTCAGTCAAGTGAAAACTGTACGTACATGTTATATATGCAATGATGTGATAGTTTAATGATTGTTTCTTACACAAGATTGGCATCTTTGGATGACAGGAATATCCATTCTTCTCCTTCCCTCCCTTCGCCCTCTTTCACCACCCGCTCTATCGCTCGCCCCACCAGCCCACTGCCGCCCGTCACCAACACACGCATCGGACCGACTGACCCGTCCATCTGACAGACAGAGAGAGAGATAGGGCTTGATGAACACTTCAGGGGTCAACAATATACATGTAAAAACAAGAATCATAGTAAATAATCAAGTATTTATCTGTACATGGTGATTTTTTTCTTATTGTAATGGTATTGATGCATCAGATTTCACTTAGTAGTAGCACAGCAGTATTTCTGAAAGGCTTTGTATATGTGATCTCAGAAACCGCTACCAATACCAGCTCTTCTTGCACTTCCTTCCTGCAGCTCACAATGAACTACATACAAGTGAAACTGGAAACAACCAGTTTAATCACTAACATGTCCTGTCAATATAGAAACACCTCATCTCTAATTTGCAAACTTGTGCATTACGACAAAAAAACACAACAAATATGCAGACAAACACATACTGGATTCATACACTGTCATCTTCATCAATCAAAGCACGAGAAAAGTCAGACAAGGCCATCATGCATGAACAAAATCACAGCGCAGACTTACAGTAACACTCACTGAATGAACTTTATGCACTATTTTTGAGCTCCAATTAAGATTAAAAGATAATTTTCATTGGTTCTAAACAGTTTCTGAATCGAGGAAATGATCACATCTGATCGTGTATTAGCTCGGTTAAAATGTTTAAGAAACTGACAAAACCGTTACCTCCTCTCTGGTGTTTCTTTAGTGCAGTCAGGTGTTTCCTTGTTTTCGCTCTCGAGTTCTGTAAAAAAGTGAAAAACAGCAGTACTAAATCGTGACCCTCTGCTTCCTGGCTTGTGAGGAAGCTATGAGATATGCTGACGTCAAGATTACATTTGAATATACAGAACAATGCAACACGTCTTCCATAACATTTTATAGGATGTCATAAGAAGGGTTTGGTAAGCACTAGATGCAAAATGCTTAACTCGTATCTTACAAGCACTCGAGAGAGATACATCCCTCTGGTAACATTTTTATCAGTTAACTGTTTACACAAGAATTTTTGGTTTCAGTTCATCTTAGCATAGACGGTTTTGCAACTTTAGGTCTTCTAAGCAGAAAAAATAAACGTTCTGTACTGGCAAGTTTAGTTTAGTTGATGATTAAAGTTATTGATCCAGCCTGTTTTTATTTTATATTTTATTTTGAGCTTTTTATAACAACATAATATATAATCAGTATACTACAAAAAAATTAATTCAATTCAAGTTTATTTGTATAGCGTTTTTTCCCGATGCAAATCATTGCAAAGCAGCTTTACAGAAAATTAAAGATTCTACATTATCTTTAGTAATAGCTTATCAGTTGTGACTATCTCAAGTTGATGTCCATTATAGCAAAATTTGGTAGATTTGTATGTCTTCTGGGGGGTTTGCATCATCTCTTCTCAGATGTTTGGTCATCTCAGGTCTTTGTAAAGGCTGGATCCAGACTGAAGCTTGTGTAAATCCTAGTTAGAAACAGAGAAGGTAATAGAGAAAAAGTAATGTAGCTGCTGGTCCAACTAAGCAAAAAATGATGTGTTCAACCCAAGCAAAAAAATGAAAATGTGCATTTGATCAGATATAACTGAAATACAAGGTTATGTGATGCATTATGTGAATGCTTGGCTAAAGAGATGTGTCTTTAATCTAGATTTAAACAGAGGGAGTGTCTGAACCCCGAATGTTATCAGGAAGGCTATTCCAGAGTTTGGGAGCCAAATATGAAAAAGCTCTACCACCTTTAGTAGACTTTGCTATCCTGGGAACTACCCAGACTCCAGAGTTTTGCGACCTTTGGGAGCATTTCATGTTTCATCAGATGGGTCTACACCAAGTTCCTTGGTGAAATCACATGTCTAGAGGTTGGATTTGACATCAAATTTATTCCTCTTTGGCTTACTGACTAATTGTGGAATGACTTTAAAAAAAATTCAGTTTAAACACATGCTTAGGATTCTTTGTAATCAATAGGCCAAGATAAGTGAAGTGATCCTTAACTCTTTTGAAAGGCAAAAAACTAAACTTATTAGGATTTATATGCTTAGAAAGTGACATAAATTCACTTTTTGACCCATTAATGGTATAAACGGCTAGCTTGCCAAAGGCATTAACATAGATAAGTAAATGAGGGACTGATTTGAGTGGATCAAGTCAAGTCATTTTTTTTTAATCTAAAGGGGTCATATGACGTTGCTAAAAAGAACATTATTTTGTGTATTTGTACATTATTGTTTCTCCTCTATGCCCCGCCTTTCTGAAATGTGTTGATTTTTACAAAGCTCATCGGTGTGAAAAGCAAGGTGTACACTGATTGGCCAGCTGTCCAGTGCGTTGTGATTGGCTGAATACCTCAAGCATGTGAAATGTTACACTTCTTACCATAATGTGATGCCGTGTCCCGGTGTGACGAGACAAAACCAATAAAACCCATTACAAATGAGTCTTTTGCTGCATCAAGTGGGGACATAATTACTGATTATAATGACTCACACCGTCTTTTTACACGTTGCATTGTGTAAGACCATCTCTATTCAACAGGTTAGGTCTGCCCCAAAAACTCATTATTCTGCGTGCACCACTTAGACATCCAGCCATTGAGTGACGACAGTCTGCTGTGTATCTCATCACCACGGTAAGCAGGGAGGGGACCAGAGCATATTACAGTGTCTGATATTGTACTTGCAAGTTATCGGATCAGATAGATGTATTAAAGCTCTGTTCACACCAAGAACGATAACTATAAAGATAACGATATTAGCATCCACACCAGCGAACGACATCGTCTGTTTATTCTCAGTGAATGCTCGTCTGCTGCTTTCAATTCTCAAGCTTGTTATAGCAGGACTGATTCTGATTTGGTGTCAATGTTTTTATCGTTTATTGTTTTCATTACCTCCAAACTTTATTCCATTAATATGAAAAACACCTATACCCCACACACAAAATTTCCAACAATGCTAAATCATAAAGAAGGGGGGAAAAACATCTCCTGGTCTGGCTGTATTAGCATTTGTTGAAGGGAGAGTTCACCCAACAATAAAAATTACCCCATGGTTTACTCAACCTCAAGCCATCTTCGGTGTATATGACTTTCTTCTTTCAGATGAATACAGTCAGAGTTAAATTGCAAAATGTCCTGGCTCTTCCAAGTTTTATAATGGCAGAGAATGGGGTTGAGATTTAGAAACAAAATAAAGTGCAGCCATCCATCATAAAAAGTACTCCACATGCCTCCAGGGGGTTATTAAAGGCCTTATGAAGCGAAGCAATTTATTTGTGTAAGAAAAATATCCATATTTATGTTTTAAATATGATATTTTTCTTACACAAACATATCGATTCACTTCATAAGGCCCTCGTTAACCCCCAGAGCCATGTGGAGCACTTTTTATGATAGATTTATGCACTTAATTGGACTTCAAAACCTGGACTTCAAAACACATTCAAAATTCTTAGATCCTTTGAGTGTAATCTCATTTGTACAATTTATTTTGGAGCTTCCTGATTTTTCTCGATTTATATTTGTATATCACACTTATCTTCACGACTTTGTTTTGCGTAAACCACAATATAAACTTGCTAAATGCCGGAAATTAAAAAAAAAAAAAAAAAAAAAAAAAAAAAAATCGCATTATGTGGGAACCCTTAAAATATTCCCAAAATTATACATACAGAAAAAGCACATTAAACATCATTATTTTAAATACGAGTTTATTGTAAAAAGGTACAGTAGCTACATGTCATTAGAAAACAAACCCAGAAGATACCCTGATTGAAACACCATTAAAAACAGAAGAAAATGTACATCACCAGTCACAGTACAGAGCACAAATAAAATGTTTAAAGTCTCATTTTTAACCATTTACATGTCTGTGTGATGCTTTTAATATGCTTAAAGACAAACCATGTGCAAATTTAGCTTTCAGCTGAACATTTTCTCCTGAAAACTGAGGTGTAGTCTCAAAGATAGTCTCAAAAATGTTGTTTTTGATGCTGTTTCCTACATCACACACATATAAACAACCCCTTCAATGCTTTTGCAGTGTTGAGCCATGTAGCCAGTCATAGATATATCTGTAGATATCTTGAATCCAGTGGCCAATCAGAGGTGTTTAAGATGGAATTAGTGACTGCACATTGAGAAAAACATTAAAGTTGATCTTCAGTGGCAGCGTCCAGTGATTTTTCCTTCCTAAAAATTATCAAGGGTTGTTGGAAGTGTCTGATCAGTCATGGTTTGGTTTTCCAGCATTGAACAGTGTTCAAACTCTCCACAGCCAATCAGATGTGAAGATCTTTATTTACGGGCGGAGTCATAATTGGCCGCAAACCAATCACATGTCTCCTTGACGGCTGAAAATAAAGAAATGTTTAAATAAAAATTATTGTTTTGGGTCACTACTTGTTAGTACTATTGAAAACATGGCATAAATGCTGAATCTCTTGCTGATCACCTTGTTTGAACGGCGTGAACTTGAAGTCTGGCCGGTATTTGCGTAGTTTGGCGTTATTGGCGGTTTTCTTGATCTGACCGTCTGATTTACTAGTGTCATACTGAGAGCGCTTAGTTAAGGTTCGGCTGTAAGTCTGTGAACGAATGCTTTGAGGGTTAGTTCATTTGTGGATTACTTTTATATTGGTTTTTGAAGCTCAACAGCTTTTGAACAACCTGGAAATTCTACAAAATATCTCATCTTGTGCTGCACAGAAAAAAAGATTTTTATCAACTCTAAAAATATCTGCAGACACTGTTTGTGTGAGAAAGGATACGATAACTTCCCCTTCGAACCCGAATCCTTCAACCACAGCGTCCACAGCATCCTTTACAGTCAACTCATCCTCCTCCCCGACTAGACAAAGAAACGAAGAAACATGATCAACCAATGAGCTCTGATGAAACAGACCCAACACGTGTGACGTCAAACACAGCTGGAGTACCTGACAGAATGATGGGCTCCACCTCGTCGTACTCCCTCAGAACCCACAGAAACAGACGAGCCAGATCCAGAGAATAGATGAACTGCCGCAGAGCGCGACCCGAGCCCCAGACCTGCAGAGGTGTACCTTCCTCTACAACACAAACACACATCATTCACCCTGTGAACATGTGAGACGCTCTGAATGTGATTGTGAGTTAAACGAGTCTCACTCTTGGCCAGGTACGTCTTGTGGATCAACCCCGGCATCACGTGACCGTCCTCAATGTTGTAGTTGTCATGGGGTCCGAACATGTTGGTGGGGATGACGGCTGTGTATTTCAAACCGTACTGCTGAAATAACGCCCTAAAAGACAAACACACACAAGGCAAGGTAAACACACAAAATATTTATATTTCTAGTGTTTAAACATTTAAATAATTTATACTGTACAACCCTGGTGTAATAATTTTTAATGCATTTAATAAAAAAATTCAATGTTTTCTTTCTCTTTGCTTTTTATATCAATATGCTATGTTAAATTTTAAATCAAACTTATTTTAAATTTACAAAAGTAATCTAAAAGTAGTCAGATTACGTCATCTAATACAGGTAACCTGGATTATGTTACAATAACAATCACATAAACATCAAAAGTCCACAACTTGTAACTTATAACAAATTAACACTTGACAAAGCACAAAGGTTATTGTGAATGTTTAATGAATGTTTTATTTACGCATCAACAATGCACAGAATAGCTATTTAGCTTGCAAGCAAGTAAAACACCTGAAGTAGTTAATATCTAAAAATCATAATCATTTTCCAAATCCTGTTTGTGTCTCAAATCTGTTCAGTCTGGTTTGTCGGCATTTAGTGATTTAAATACTTCAGCAGGTGATGTATATGTACTGTATGCAAGTGCCCAAAACTTCCAGTTTGTTCACATATCTTTGTTTTGTCTTGCCAGAGGTGATTTAAATATTCATTGTTTGAAACAGATGGAAAATGACAAGCCTGTACCACAGTTCTATGGATGTTTTGCCCTCCAGGGAAGTTATCATGAACTATCAATATTGTTAAACAACAAACAAATAATAAACCTAATGCCACTTGTCTTATTGGTTGGTAGGGACGATGAGTAAAGACCTGTTGATCTGTTTTACAGAGTTAGCGCACTTGTATTGGATTGATCTCTCAGATTGACAGCTCTTGCATTTACCATTCGCCATACAATTGAAGTGCAGTTGTATCACTCGAACCTTGGCAAGTTGACTGCCGGTCACTGAGCAGGTAACCATTAATAAAGCTTACTGACCATTTAAATCATTATCATCCAACGTAATGCCAGTTAGGCTTTCCAAGTAGTGTAAATCAATAGTTACATAGTATAACGATAGTAAATATATCTCTCCCACACACTTGTCCCGTACCGTTAGCAAATCTTTCACACCTGCTGACCTGCAACAGAGCAGTAACCAGATGGTCACCCTAGTAACTGATGTTCAAGATCAAGACAAGACTATTTAAACAGGTCGCGTGAATGTATAACGTGAAACCTAGAAACCTGAATACCTAGTATCACGGTCTGGCACCAACAGCCCAGATGTCAAACCACGCCCATGCAGACAAAAGCATGATGACAGCAGTAATCCAGACATGTTCTCATGAGAATCACCCAAAACAAAACAGCTCATAATCACTGAACTTTGACACCAAGAGAGCAGAACTGACCTGTTGTGGATGTCAATCATGCGTTTGGCGTAGGCATAACCGTAATTAGACTCGTGCGGGGCACCGCTGTGCATCTGACACACAGAAAGGGAGAGACACAAGGGTTTTTTTTTTTACACAATTCATGCAAACAGGCTCATGAAACCAATCAGACATCCAGTTACTTCAATTTCTCTTATCATGCATTTTAAATAGCTATTAGGTCTTTTAGGGAGATCATTTGTTTAGGGATGATTGTATCTATCACTGTGATGGGATGGGACAGGACAAGTTTGTGAACAGCAAAATAGGAATTTTTGACATGTTAATGAGGGCGGTAATGTATTCTAAATGTATCTCAAAGTTTCTGACATTTTTACAGCTTGGTTTCAATTAAATTAAGGAAATTTGAGATGAATGAATGGATTTCGAATGATCACGGAACATGACTCATGTAAACACATACTGCATGGAACATCTGCCATTTAATGTGTGTGTGTGTGCGTGTGTGCTTTACCACGGTCTCATCTATAGGGTAGGTGGTTTTATCTGGAAAAACACACGTAGACAGGCAGGAAACGACCTTCACCACCCCGAACTCCTGAGACGTGTGCAGCACATTGTCATTGATGTGCACATTATTCCTCTGAAAACAAGAATCCCATACAATCAATATACAGTGCAATAATTTAACAGTGATATTTCCAACCTTGTTGCTTAATGTTAATAATTACCCAGAAGTCCAGGTTCTGTCTCATGTTTCTATAGAGTCCTCCCACCATGGCGGCTAAATGAATGACGTGTGTCGGACGATGTCTCTCGAAGGCTGCTCTCGTCTCTTCAGCGCTCCTGAAGCAGCACGTGTGAATATATTTACCATGCATGTGACAAATAAAAGCACTTAACTTGGAGCTTCGTCTTTGTCTGAATTCCAGCTTTGATGTGAAGTGTTTAAATACTACTAGCTAAGCAAGAACATTTATGAGTGAATATAAAACTATTTATATAAAGATGCTGGTTGTGTATATTGAAACAACATATTTTAACATTCATTGCAAAATATTCATATTTACACATATTTCAAATTCAGAGCATAGGGTGACTGTTATTCTCAGTGCTTCATGGCAGAGGGCGGAGCTCTTTGGCGTGATTCACTGATTAATGTAAAGTTCTCATTGAATGCTTGCATTATATATAAAGTGCATGTTATACAATATGTTATGGCATATTTTAAAGGGATAGTTCACCCAAAAATGAAAATTTGACGTTTATCTGCTTACCCCCAGGGCATCCAAGATGTAAGTGACTTTGTTTCTTCAGTAGAATACAAACGAAGATTTTTAACTCAAACCATTGCAGTCTATCAGTCTTATAATGGCAGTCAATGGCTCCAGTTCAGTTTCTTGTACAGACCGATCGTTTCGTGTCTTAAGACCTCAATGTATCGTCATGAACTGCAGGGTTTAATTTGGTTTTGTTTGCGTATGTTTTTTTACTCCCGAAACCGTGGAGCCCATTGACTGCCATTATAAGACTGACTGCAACAGTTTGAGTTAAAAATCTTTGTTTGTATTCTACTGAAGAAACAAAGTCACTTACATCTTTGATGCCCTGGGGGTAAGCAGATAAACATCACATTTTCATTTTTGGGTGAACTATCCCTTTAATGATTGTGTTATGTGTGTGACCTCTAATGAGTGTTTCTTACACAAGATTGGTCTCTTTGGATGACAGGAATATCCATGTTTCTCCTTCTCTCCCTCCGCCCTCCTCTTTCACCACCCGCTCTATCGCTCGCCCCACCAGCCCACTGCCACCGGTCACCAACACACGCATCGGCCCGACTGACCCGTCCATCTGACAGACAGAGAGAGAGAGAGATGGGGTTTGATGAAGACTTCAGGGGTTAAAATACACGTGAAAACAGGAGCTACAGTAATAATCAAATATTTGTCTAAACAGGGGCTCCTTTCTGACACAATGTATATGATCAATGCTGCCAAACTCCTCGAAATTCAACACCACAAAGTAAAAACTAACGCCGTAATATGTAAAAAGTTTACAAGCAATTATTTGGTGCATTGGTCTCAAACTCAGTTCCTGAAGGGCCACAGCTCTGTACAGTTTAGCGCCAACTCTAATCAAACACACCTGACCCAGCTAATCAAGCTCTTCAGGATCAATAGAAACTTCCAAGCAGGTGTGATTTGGAGCTAAACCCTGCAGACCTGTGGCCCTCCAGCAATTGAGTCTGAGACCACTGATTTAGTAAAATCAATGAGATAGTAAAAACAAATAAGCAAATTACAAGAAATGGTGGCATACAAACAAAATAAACAGGGCATTTTTCTAGTAGGTATACTAGTAAGTTAGTATTCAATACTAAACATTAATTAATAGAGGGGTGTATTTTAGGCTGCTGTCACTTTAAGACCCAATCACGGATCCAGTATTCAGATGCATACAATTGCTTAACTTAGCAGCTTATTAAAGCCAGAAGCTGCTGTGTACAGTAATTAATGTAACTCCTAAGATTGAGACTCGTCAGACCAGATGATCAGCAACAGCTCAGGTGTCTCTATACACATTTTAAACTTTTTATAAATGGCACAGAAATGTTCACGTAGGAAAACAACTGAGAGATGCGCAAGTAGACACAAAAACACTTTAGTCAGGTTTCACAGACAGGGTTTAGACTAAACCAGGATTAAGCCATGGATCAATTATGACATTTAATTAATTTCTAGAAAAAAACATTACTGGTGTGCATCTGATATATGTTAAGATCAGTCAGTGCAAGTTTCTTTCAGCTGAAACAGCTCGGACTTACATTTTAGTCTGGGACTAAGCCTTATTCACATAGCTGAATCTTATCTGTTACCTCTCGAAAAGTAGCCTCTTGTTTCAGGGGTTTGCTGCTGAAATATCCACTTCGTCCAGCGCTGCTGCTGCTGCTTCTTCTCTGTGTTCCTGAGTGTACCTCTGTTTTACTGACCGAGAAACCGCTTAAGAGGATGTGCAAATGGACTCAGACCGTTTTGCAAACCCGTTTGGCCTGTTTAGTGAAAAGAAAAGGACCGACTCAAATGATTAATTCATAATTGATGGCATGGCCGGTTCAGTCGACAGAAATGGAAAACTTTTATAGAGTTGAAACCTGCTTGGATTTATTGTAACTGTGAACACAGAAAGCATACTTGGCACAGTAGCCTAATACTGATTCAACAATGTCACAGGTGTATTTGCACACAAGCACTGAACGTGGCTCAGCAACCGGAATCTGTTTTAGGTTGCTATGCGCTTTTCACGATCATCAAGCACGCCATGCTCGTTCATCTATGTTTCATCATCACTATTACATATTAATAACATAGTCATTACCAGGATATAACAACATGCTCCCCGCGCGCTCTAGCGCCCCCTGGGGACACGCGCAACTCACTCTGAAACCCCAGTGAATTTCCGTTCAAAACAAAACCAAGGAAATGCCATATTTGTTTTGGAAACGTACCGTGAACGTGTAGTTGCACAGTACTGACAAAGATTATATTTTCATTATCGTACCATAGCACCATTTATCTAAATGTTTGTTTGATCTCAGTGGAAACAGCTGTTCTTCCTCTTCCTCTCACAATGAAAACAGACAGCTGAACCCGTAAAGCAAGTTTAACAGCTGACACACCCTGTAAGTCAACACGAGAACACATCACCGATGGGTATCAACTCATGCATTTAACAAAAAAAAAAAAAAAAACACTAGGCGGGATTTATACATTACATTCCTTATAATTATTTATTTGTATATCAATGAACGCACAAGTCGCGCACACTATAAAGGGAAACTACTTCACCCAAAAATTTACTATTAAATTTAAAATAAAATAAAAAAATTATTAGCTGGCCCTGGTGTTGTTATAATAATGCCATATGCCTTCTCTCTCTCTCTCTCTTTTTTTTTTTGCACCACAAAAAGGACAAACGCAAAATGATCGCAGAACGCGACACGTGCCGTCTGGAGCTACACGATAGGGTTTGGTGAAAAAGAAACCGAAATTTAGTGTATAATCTAAAGAAAATCCTGGTTTCGACGCTTTATGGAGACCCGACTTGCCCAGATAAACATGAGCACATGAAATACAACGCATAGAAATGCACCACAAAGAACGAACTTATTATAAACACTTAAAGCACAAGATAAAAGATTTTATGCAAACAACTGCAACTGGTAGGGTGTAAACGGAACAAACTTTCACAGCAGATGAATACTCGTGTTTAATGTTTGAAGAACAGTAAGTTACCTGCTCTCCGGTGTGTGGTCTCTGGCTCGCTGTCTGTTGCTTCCTGAGCAGATAGGAAAACTTTTCCTTCAGGAGTACAATGCTATCAGCTGACTGGTTTATGGATACACACACCTACATTTCAGCTATCTATTCATACATTTACATGCAGGGCAAACGGTAATATTTCACCTCGAAATTAGAACAAAAAAATATGTAGCCTACAGTAATTTAAAAGTTCAGTACAACAAATACTACCATTGTGCAATTTACAGTTTATTTTTCGTTTATTCTTCATTTTTGCTCTCTGGAAAGAGAATACATTTTGTGTTTTTTTCCTGCATGTTTTGTAAATCAGCAGTCTAACCTCACCCCTAAACACAACCCTCAAAGCAACTCATGCATTTTTTTCTTCCATTTTACATCATTAAGTATATGATTAATAACCTTGTTTTCCTTGTGTGGCCTAACAGAATGAGCTTTTAAATTTTCAATGACATAGAATCAGGAAGAATAGGTTACAAATCAAATGAAATCAGTAGCATTAACAAAATTCATCTTGGCACTACAGAAGTGGCTCAGAAGAACACAAAATAGCATTTAGATATATTTACAGATTGTTTAACAAGGTGTAGGAGGTGCAATTCAATTCATTATAACAATTTTATGAGATTAATGCTTTAAATTATTTAAATAATATCTTTGTCACTGAATCATTAATTCAACTGATTTGTTCAAACAGCTGATTCATTCAGGAATGTAGCAAGTACAGGCGACTGAATCATTGACTCATTCATTCATAAACACAGATTCATTCAACACAACACTGTTGTGTTTGCATGGAGATGCCCAGCTGTGACTTTTTGTTGAGGAAATAGAGCACAGTTTGGACAACAGTGTTTCTCAAATGCAAGTCACTAAACATTAACTTGTTAAATGTCAAGTTAACAAGTTTAAACTTAATCATTAAAAAAGCTGTAACTCATCTCAGTTAAATGCGATCTCACAAAATTTAATATTAACAAAGATTTATTCGTATCTAATGATCTATCACATCTTTTATGTTTAGATTTTGGCAAAATGATGGTTCGTTCTACCTAGATATTATATGTGCAGAACTCAGAGCGCTAAAATAAATGTAAATGGGGTTTAAAGCTTATTGCTTAAAAAAAAAAAAAAAAAAGTTTCTAATGACATTTTTGAACAGAACAGGGGAAATAACAAGGTGATCATTTCTTTTGCATGATGAGTTTTACATCACACACAACATTGTTCATCTAAAGGGGATGCTGGTTTTACAGAGGGGATGCTTTTGGTCTTTATTTTATTTATTTATTTTTTCAACAAGGGGGATGCATCCCCTGCAATTCGAGCCCTGGTCTTGACCATATAATACTGAGAGTTCAGGTTTCTGTGTGATTCGGGAAACCATACATATTCCAAAACTCCTTCATATAGAAAAGCATCGTTTCGAATACGAGCCTGTTATTAAACTATACAGTACCTACATATCATTAGAAAATAAACCAAGAACAAACCCTGACTGACAGATCAGTGAAACACAGAAAATGTACAGTACAGAGTTCAAATAAAATCAGGCATGTGATCATTCATCTAGGTCATCCATAAAATATATTTTATCATAATGATAATAAACGCAGCTCTCTCTACTTCAGTTGTCATTTTCAAAGCCAGTTCCAACACATATAAAATCATTCCAGAGTGGTCTTATTTTATTAAACCGCGCTTCTCAATGAATGAATACCAATAGCCTACTTTGGGTCCTGCCAGAGTTATTTTCATATAAACGCAACAGAATTTAAATGAGATCCAATGTATCCACAAGCACATTAGTGTGAATCACGTGATGCACTAATCTCACTTCTCTCTGGACTGCAGCGGTCTCTTCTCAAGCAGGCGGCTCTAAAGCTCTGGCTCAGACAAGAAGCTTTTCAGGACGCGCTCGAAACGCTATAGACTGGCGACACCTGCTGGTCAAACGGTGTAAATGCAAACGAAAACGCAGCCCAACCATGCACTTCACACACCTTTTACAAACTCACTGCAAAGTGTGCGTTGAGCAAATAATTAAATACCGGTAAATGTGAAAATTCTGTAAAATCTGTTTTATTGATTTGTGTGTTCTTAGGCAACGCTTGGTCAATTAGCTAGTTAAAGGCAGGGTTCAAAAACATTTTTTGTTATACGTCTTCAGTGGGTTACACTACGCTATTATGTTCTTATTGTAATACTCTACGCATTGTTATATGTGCTTTATACTGTAATGTCTTGTCACAGGTGAATGAGACATGAGGTGACCCTCCAGCAGTGCCGTCTCTCGTCGGGTCGCTGCTTAGCCTCTTGAAGGTGTGGCTGATTGTGAGACTGATTATGCAGGGAGGGTGGGATATTATGCTTTCTGAAATCACATACCCTGCCCTAAAATAACTATCATTCTCCTTTATTGCATTATACGCGCATAAAGTATAACAATTGATTAAATGAACCTACATCATAAAACTGACCCAAAGTCAACTATTAGAATCTCCTTCATTCATGAGATCATAATCTAGCAGCAAATTTTGTAATGTTTCGAAACCAAAAAAAAAACAAAACAGTATGACTGAAAACATTTGCTGAAACCACGTGACTTGGTGAGTTTGATTCAAGCCTCACGAAGCAGTGTTTTGCTGACAACAGATTTAAAGACTCTCGCTGCAAACATGCATCGCGTCGGACTACATATATTTATATATTTAAACCGCAGCTTTTGCGATTTGACAACTGCACTACTTTCTCGCAACCATGCATTGACCATAAAACTACCATAGAATAAAAATTGTACACATTTTCAAATACTCACCAACGTGGGTTTTTACTTTCTTTTGGCTAGTGTTAATCTTAAACCTTGGTTGAGATACTAAGGGTGTCCCGCACATAGCCGCTAGCTCGTGCGGTGCTGTCTGAAGCAGTTTGATGCATTATTAATGAATGCATTTGAAAACACAGCATTGTGCAGTTTTACTGCATCCCTGGAAAATGCACATATTTTAAGAAAAATGTTCCGTGAGTTTGTCTTTGTAAAAATGAGTTAAGTGTTGTCTGATTAGTCCCTTGTTCGGTTTCCAGCATTGAACGGCGTTCAGACTCTCCACAGCCAATGAGACGTGAAGAACTTCATTTACGGGCGGAGTCGTAATTGGCCACAAACCAATCACACGTCTCCTTGATGGCTGGAAAATAAAAGAGCAAAGCTTCTATAAAGATTCTTTTTTACTATTGGAAAAACATTCAGTAACTGCATGTGTGAGAAGATCACCAGCTCTGAACGGCGTGAACTTGAAGTCTGGCAGGTATTTGCGTAGTTTGGCGTTACTGGCGGTTTTCTTGAACTGACCGTCTGCTTTACTAGTGTCATACTGAGAGCGCTTCGTTAAGGTTCGGCTGTTTAGAGAGTTTATTCCCCCCAAAAAGGAAAATTCTATCATTCAAGGTCTCCTGTTATGATGCTTATTGAGTTTTTTTGGTTGTTTATGTGTAAAAAGGATACGATCACATCACCTTCAAAGCCCAAGGCTTCAACCACAGCATCCGCTGCAAACTTTATGGACAATTCATCCTCCTCTCCTACTAGAGATAAACAAATAAAGACAATGAGAAACAATCAAGCTATCTCAGATTCTCAGGAGCACACGTTTAAGTCACTGCACGTTTAAAGCCACGTTTTATTCAATATATGCATATGTATTGAAATGGGTTTATATCAATATATACAAAAATTCTACTGATATGACAATAATGTGTTTAAAGAAATTAAAGTCTTTGCTTACACACGTTTAAACGCTAGATAGGGTTTATTGTCTAAGCTAGGCTAAATACTAATAGTATCCAGAAAAAAGATTGCATGCATAATGCAGGACTTTTAATTATTAAAAAAGACTGGATTGCACCAGGACTTTTATTTTGAAGTGTTTATGCTTACTACTTCCAGCTATTCATTTAAAAAGATACAATCTACACAGTATTTTTTGGGAGTACCTGAACTTTATTTCAGACAACTTTTACTTTTACTCCACTACATTTCCTAATTAAAATGTATACTTTTACTCCGATTTATAAGTTTATTAAAAATCAATATTCAGGCATTCTAAACTGTAAACGGAAAAAAAGCTTCTGTATGCTTTTTATTAGTTTAATGTAGGCCTAGTTACCTTAATCTATATCACACAAAGAGAACCGTTTTTCTGCAGATGCATGAACACATTTAATAATCATTATACAAGTTCAGTAAAGCAGTAAGTGACTTACATTTTAGACATAATATTGCTTGTTTCTGAACGAATCGGTTGAATAAATGATTCAGTGATTCACTCATTAACACAGTCAAATGTTTTGTTTCTGAATGAATCAGCTTTTTGAACGAATCGGTAGAATAAATCATTCAGTGATTCACTCATTAACACGGTCAAATGCTTTGTTTCTAAAAGAATCAGCCATTTGAATGAATCGGTTGAATAAATGATTCAGTGATTCACTCATTAACAGTCAAATGTTTTGTTTCTGAATGAATCAGCCGTTTGAACGAATCGGTTGAATAAATGATTCAGTGATTCATTCATTAACACGGTCAAATGCTTTGTTTCTGAATGAATCAGCTTTTTGAACGAATCGGTTGAATAAATGATTCAGTGATTCACTCATTAACACGGTCAAATGTTTTGTTTCTGAATGAATCAGCCGTGATTGAACGAATCGGTTGAATAAATGATTCAGTGATTCACTCATTAACACGGTCAAATGTTTTGTTTCTGAATGAATCAGCCGTTTGAACGAATCGGTTGAATAAATGATTCAGTGATTCACTCATTAACACGGTCAAATGTTTTGTTTCTGAATGAATCAGCCGTTTGAACGAATCGGTTGAATAAATGATTCAGTGATTCACTCATTAACACAGTCAAATGCTTTGTTTCTGAATGAATCAGCTTTTTGAACGAATCGGTTGAATAAATGATTCAGTGATTCACTCATTAACACGGTCAAATGTTTTGTTTCTGAATGAATCAGCTTTTTGAACGAATCGGTTGAATAAATGATTCAGTGATTAAATCATTAACACGGTCAAATGCTTTGTTTCTGAATGAATCAGCTTTTTGAACGAATCGATTGAATAAATGATTCAGTGATTCACTCATTAACATGGTCAAATGCTTTGTTTCTGAATGAATCAGCCGTTTGAACGAATCGGTTGAATAAATGATTCAGTGATTCACTCATTAACACGGTCAAATGCTTTGTTTCTGAATGAATCAGCTTTTTGAACGAATCGGTTGAATAAATGATTCAGTGATTCACTCATTAACAGTCAAATGTTTTGTTTCTGAATGAATCAATCCGTTTGAACGAATTCGGTTGAATAAATGATTCAGTGATTCATTCATTAACGAATCACGGTCAAATTCAGTGCTTTGTTTTGTTTCTGAATGAATCAGCTTTTTGAACAAATCGGTTGAATAAATGATTCAGCGATTCACTCATTAACACGGTCAAATGCTTTGTTTCTGAATGAATCAGCTTTTTGAACAAATCGGTTGAATAAATGATTCAGTGATTCACTCATTAACACAGTCAAATGTTTTGTTTCTGAATGAATCAGCTTTTTGAACGAATCGGTTGAATAAATGATTCAGTGATTCACTCATTAACACGGTCAAATGTTTTGTTTCTGAATGAATCAGCCGTTTGAACGAATCGGTTGAATAAATGATTCAGTGATTCATTCATTAACACGGTCAAATGCTTTGTTTCTGAATGAATCAGCTTTTTGAACAAATCGGTTGAATAAATGATTCAGCGATTCACTCATTAACACGGTCAAATGCTTTGTTTCTGAATGAATCAGCTTTTTGAACAAATCGGTTGAATAAATGATTCAGTGATTCACTCATTAACACAGTCAAATGTTTTGTTTCTGAATGAATCAGCTTTTTGAACGAATCGGTTGAATAAATGATTCAGTGATTCACTCATTAACACAGTCAAATGTTTTGTTTCTGAATGAATCAGCCGTTTGAACGAATCGGTTGAATAAATGATTCAGTGATTCACTCATTAACACGGTCAAATGCTTTGTTTCTGAATGAATCAGCTTTTTGAACGAATCGGTTGAATAAATGATTCAGTGATTCACTCATTAACACGGTCAAATGTTTTGTTTCTGAATGAATCAGCTTTTTGAACGAATCGGTTGAATAAATGATTCAGTGATTCACTCATTAACACAGTCAAATGCTTTGTTTCTGAATGAATCAGCTTTTTGAACGAATCGATTGAATAAATGATTCAGTGATTCACTCATTAACACAGTCAAATGCTTTGTTTCTGAATGAATCAGCTTTTTGAACGAATCGGATGAATAAATGATTCAGTGATTCACTCATTAACACAGTCAAATGCTTTGTTTCTGAATGAATCAGCTTTTTGAACGAATCGGTTGAATAAATGATTCAGTGATTCACTCATTAACACAGTCAAATGCTTTGTTTCTGAATGAATCAGCTTTTTGAACGAATCGGATGAATAAATGATTCAGTGATTCACTCATTAACACAGTCAAATGCTTTGTTTCTGAATGAATCAGCTTTTTGAACGAATCGGTTGAATAAATGATTCACTCATTAATACAGTCAAATGCTTTGTTTCTGAATGAATCAGCCGTTAAATGATTCAGTGATTCAATCATTAATTGCTGGCGGTAAATCACACCTGCTGGCGGTTTTAATTTCACATTTCAACTATTATTTTTTCATGTTTTAAATTATTTCAAATGTATTCAACATTTTATGTTAAAAACAAAACATAAGGCCTTTTTATACATCTGTATCTGCAGTTTAAATGAATCCGTGTCCCCTCTGAGATACATAAACTGTGTAAATACATGCTATTATATAGAAATGTTTTCTTGTGCTGGAATGAAAGACACTAAGTACCGGATGAAGTGCTTCTTATTCTAACCCAAAAAATACAAAATGCAAGAAATATTTAAAACTGAACACAATCTTGCTACTCAAGCTGTGTATGAACATTTTACATATATATTTATTTACTTATTTGCATTTACTTGTACTTTCACTTTCAATACTTAAGTACGTTTAAGATTTAAAAATACTTTTCGTACTTAAGTACAATAAATATCACATACTTAAAGACTTTTACTCAAGTAATATTCTAAACGGTGACTTCATTTTCTGGTAAGATATCTGCACTTTTACTTGAGTATGACTTTCAGGTACTTTATACACCACTGCTTTCACACACGCGCACACACACACACACACACACATTTCCTGTTGGTCTTTTAGCACATCAAAATAACTCAAGCATACTGATGAAGCAATCAGACCATCTAAACAACACTCTTTTCTAAAGTAAAGCAAATAATACAGATAATAATACAATTTCCCTTACAGTTTACATCTCATAATTTAGGATTTTTTTCCTCAAAGTTCAGAATATGCATATTGCAATTGTTGTTTTTTTGTTTTTTTATGAAATAAAACAAAGGTATTTGTGACTTTTTAATAATTCTTTTTCATTGCAATTGCATTATATCTAAATTCATTTTGAGAATTTTCAAATGTCAGAATAGTGAGGTAAAGGCCACATATATATATATATATACTGTACACACACACACACACACACAGGTTTCACAGACAGGGTTTAGACTAAGTCAGGATTAGGCCATAGTTCAATAAGGACATTAAAATTATTTTTATAACCATGCCTTTGAAAAAAAAACATTACTGGTGTGCATCTTGAGACAAAACAAAGGCACTGATATATTTTAAGATCAGTTAGTGCAAGTTTCTTTCATTTGAAACAGCTCAGACTTACATTTTAGTCTGGGACTAGGCTTAAGCCTTATCTGTGAAACCGTGGGAAAAAGGTTTTTTCATTCCTTGGCAGAAACAAGCTTACATAATCACATTAGGCCATAACGATTCCTGTTTTCTGTTCCTAAATATAAGACCTTTAAAAATGATATTTAAGAGTCCGCTATGTCATTAAAGATATTTAAGACCTTTTATGACCTTAAATCAAACTGAATATTTAAGTACCTGACAGAATGATGGGCTCCACCTCGTCGTACTCCCTCAGAACCCACAGAAACAGACGAGCCAGATCCAGAGAATAGATGAACTGCCGCAGAGCGCGACCCGAGCCCCAGACCTGCAGAGGTGTACCTTCCTCTACAACACAAACACACATCATTCACCCTGTGAACATGTGAGACGCTCTGAATGTGATTGTGAGTTAAACGAGTCTCACTCTTGGCCAGGTACGTCTTGTGGATCAGTCCTGGCAGGACATGTCCGTCCTCAATGTTGTAGTGGTCATGGGGTCCGAATACATTTGTGGGGATGACGGCTGTGTATCGCCGACCGTACTGCTGAAATAACGCCCTAATACACACACACACACACACACACACACACACACACACACACACACACACACACAGAGACTGGTTTTTAAACTTAAGAAACATATAAACAAACATTTCCCCTATAATTAAATAACAACAAATATATAGTTTTCATGACAATTATACACAATCATCACAAAATCTCATTACTATAGTAAAATAAATTATCAATTAACTATGCACATTAAAAATAAAACATTATTTAAATTGCAAAATATTATTTATAGTGCTGTCAGATGATTAATCACGATTAACCGCATTAAAAATAAAAGTTTGAGTTAACGTGTGTGTACTGTTTATTATATATATGTATATATATATATACAGTACAGGTCAAAAGTTTGGAAACATTACTATTTTTAATGTTTCTGAAAGAAGTTTCTTCTGCTCATCAAGCCTGCATTTATTTGATCAAAAATACAGAAAAAAATGTAATATTGTGAAATATTATTACAATTTAAAATAATTGTTTTTAAATTTATTATACTTTAAATTATCATTTATTTCTGTGATGCAAAGCTGAATTTTTAGGATCATTATCACATGATCCTTTAGAAATCATTCTAATATGATGATTCATTATCAAAGTTGGAAACAGTTCTGCTGCTTAATATTTTTTCAGAACATGTGATACTTTTTTTGGATACTTTGATGAATAAAAAGTAAAAAAAAAAAAAAAAAGAAGCTATGTTTTTAAAATATAAATATTTTGTAATAACAATATACACTACTGGTCAGTAATTTGGGGTCAGTAATTTTTCTTTTTCTTTTTTTTTTTAAATAAAATCAATACTTTTTATTCAGCAAGGATGTGTTAAATTGATAAAAAGTGATAGTAAAGAAAATATATTATTAGAATATATATTATTAGAATTTTTTTTTATTTTGAATAAATGCAGTTCTTTTTAACCTTTTATTCATCAAATATATTAGACAGCAGAACTGTTTCCAACACTCATAATAAATCAGAATATTAGAATGATTTCTAAATGATCATGTGATAGACTGGATGTTACATGTGACACTGAAGGCTGGAGTAATGATGCTGAAAATTCAGCTTTGCATCACAGGAATAAATTATTATTTTTAAATATATTCAAATAGAAAACTATTATTTTAAGTTGTAATAATATTTCACAATATTACTGTTTTTTCTGTATTTTTGATCAAATAAATGCAGGCTTGATGAACAGAAGAAACTTCTTTCAAAAACATTAAAAATAGTAATGTTTCCAAACTTTTGACCTGTACTGTATATACACATAAACAGTATATATTTTGAAAATATTTATGTCTATGTATCTTATCTTATGTTATATATTATATATATATATATATATATATATATATATATATATATATATATATATATATATATATATATATATATATATATATATTAAATATATTTAATACATAAAACATGTTTTTCTTAAATATGCACATTTATGTGTTTGTATTTATATATATACATAAACATACACAGCACACACTCAAATAATGTAAACAAAAACTTTGATTTTTGATGCGATTAATCATTTGACAGCACTAATTATTTATCATTGTGTTTATTATGTTGCATTTGGTTTATTATGATTTAAATATAACAATTATTTCAGTATTTTTTCTGTATCAAGACAATGAGAACTGATTGGGGTCAGAATGTTCTTGATATTTACACACGCAGTAAAATCATACTGCAACTTACTACAACTAACTCCCAATTTTACAATATGAATTATTGTTTTCTACCCTTTTACAATGCCAGCATTTGAAACCAGGAGAACTGTAGAGTCTGTCCATCCATCATAAGAGCAATACTACTGTTCAATAAAACAAGTCCTTTCTGGATGCAAAAAAATAAAAACATAAAAATATGACTGCATTTTATGAGCATCATTACCTGAGATGGGGGTTATATGTAAGGACTCGTGTTTATGAATCAGTGACTAAACAATCAACTTCACACTGTTCCTGCAAGTAGTGTAAAAACCTGTTCTCTACATTGGGATTATTTTATATACCCCTTCCCTGTTCAAATCCGAGGCTAAATTCAGAGAAAACTAACATTTATATCTATATTATCACCATTTTGGATGAAAAAAAAAACATTATTATTAAGTGCAATTAAAAGTGCATCTCAGGAAATTATTTAAAAAATGCATTTCATAACACCTTTAATGAAATTCGCCATTGAGAACAATAAGATTCATATAAATAAGTACTGCGCTCATTAAAATATGAACTGAAAATGTGTTTAAATCTCATTATTAGCTGATGATAAAAATTTGACCTCTTTTGAAATGTGATCCAGACATGCTTTAACAGGATACACCCGAAAAAAGCTCATGACCTATGAACTCTGACCTGTTCTGGACGTCAATCATGCGTTTGGCGTACGCATAACCGAAATTAGTCTCGTGAGGAGGACCGTTGTGGATCTGAAACAGAGTGAGGAGGATACACGGCTCATCGTCTCTCTCAAATCATAAAACAACTGAAACTGATGATCTTGATCAAATTAACAGATTGTGTTTTGAATGTTACAGTATCTTTTCACAAGAGAATGAATCGTTAAAAGAATGCGACAAACAAACCATCCCAATATCTGCTTATTAATGTGTGTGCGTGTGTGTGTGTGTGTGTGTGTGTGTGTGTGTGTGTGTGTGTGTGTGTGTGTGTGTGTGTGTATCTACCATGCTTTCATCTATAGGGTAGGTGGTTTTATCTGGGAAGATACACGTGGAAAGGCAAGAAACGACCTTCACAACGTCGAAGTCGTGAGCTGCCTGCAGCACGTTGTCATTAATAAACACATTATTTCTCTGAAAACAAACAAATATGATTAATGCACGGTTTAACTACTCAACACTAACATACGTCCAACATTTTTAAATTTCAATAGTTTTTTTTTTTTTTTAAGTTAATAATTACCCAGAAGTCCAGGTTCTGTCTCATGTTTCTGAAGAGTCCTCCCACCATGGCGGCTAAATGAATGACGTGCGTCGGACGATGTCTCTCGAAGACTGCTCTCGTCTCTTCAGCGCTCCTGAAGCAGCACAGACACAAACAGACAACAGGAAATAAAGTGAAAGATTTCTGTAATCCTAAGAAACAGATATTCAGTCAAGTGTGTGTTCATGTGTGTATTTACAAGACTGTAATGGAAATATGTGTCGTTGTGATTATATAAAGTGGCGGATTTTTCTATTTTGTCAATACAGCAATATCTTAATAATAATCATATCTATGCTACTGTATAAGATGAAGAAACAGTGAAAGATAACACGCAGATCAGGTGAAATGCCGTATGTATATATATCTATTAGGGCTGGGTTTTGACACAAATTTCACGCTTTTGATTCGATCACCAATTCGATTCAATATCGATTATTCTGGATATATATCAGGTACAGTTTCAAGGAAAAAACCTCTCAACTAATGCTGTAAAATATACACGAGAGTCATTTGGTATTATAATATTGAAGGTTAAAGCCTACAACTGCTAAAATTACACTTAATTAAGTTTTAAAATAATAAAGTTACAATTACATAATATTTCTACTTCAATTCTGTTTTTTTTATATATAAACATTTAAATGGTGGCTGTCGTAAAAAAATTATGGATTTATTCAAACACAAATTAAACATGAGAACAGTAATACTTAATATTATTACATTATGTTATATATATAGTATATAAAATCTGCAGTACATATATACATACAAGAAATAAATTCTTGAAATATTCAGAAAATATTCAGTTTTCAGAAAAAGAGTGGGGAAAACAGTGCGACACGTAACGTAGCCTATATATGCTGAGTTTCAGTTCATTATTTTGACACGCTCAATTTGTTCACAGTAGTGTTGTTTTTGGCGGCCTGTTTTAATTTTAGTCTTAGTCTAGTCTTTGTGTGAAGCTGTCATTTTAGTTTTTATTAGTTTTAGTCACGTTCATACTCTTTTTAGTCTAGTCTAGTTTTAGTCGACGAAAACTGATGACATTTAGTCTAGTTTTAGTCAATGAAAATGTTATTTTAGTCTCTTTTTAGTGATGCAGTTCTATCTAACCCAGTCAATATGGTACAAGTAACTAGAAGTATAGACGAAACCAAAATTTTCATTTAGCCAAACCCATTTCAAACAAGGTTATCTTATTATGTTATTGTTACCTTATAGACTCAAGAATACATCCATTCCAGACACGGAAGAAACTCTGATTTGAATTTACAACATTTATTTTACCAACCAAGCATGTTAGAAGTACACACACATACATTTAAATAAAATAAATGATAATAATAATAATAATAATAATAATAATATTAATAATGTGCTAATTTTTCTCCCAAAGACGAACCCCGGCTGGCCGGCCATCGGTCCCTTTCTCTGTGTCAAGGCTGATTTAGGGTGCTTTTACACCTGCCTCATTTAGTTCGGTTGAATCGTACCAGAGTTCGTTTCCCCCTTTGGTGCGGTTCGTTAGGGCAGGTGTGAAAGCAGCAATCGCACTCGGGTGCGCACCAAAGGCGGACCAAACAAGCGTACCGAGACCTGCTTGAAGAGGTGGTCTCGGTACGCTTTCAAACGAACTCTAGAGCGGTTCGTTTGTGGTGAGAACGTGATCCGACCTCGAACAGACCCAACTGCAAAAAGTACTGATCATTTTTGGACTAAACCAGCTGCCGTAGTCAGCTGCGCTGTGCATTATGAGATGAGGAAGTGTTTGTTGACAGTTTGCACTTTAGCATGTCAGCTCGTGGATTAATGCACGCCTCCGCTTGAAGTTACGAGCGATGTCCGCTCGCCGTTTGCAACGTTGTTAGAACGTTGTTTTCAAGCCGCATCCGCGCTTCATTATAGAAATGTATTGTTTGCATATTGTCGTGTATACAAACAATGTAATAGATTATGGCCCGGGCAAAACCAGCCCGCGCAGTCGTCTCTCCATAGTTGTGTTGTCTCCGTGTTGTTTGCTGGCTTTTCCTCTTATGTTGGAATTTTCCCGCACGTAAATTCTGACCAATCGAAAAGCAGTTTAGGAAATACGTCATGGCCAATGAGTGATGTGGATGTTGTCATGTGACTGCATTTTGGTTCATTTCAACTGGTTCGGACCAAAGCAATCAGTGTGGTGTGAAAATGAACCAAAAAAGCTGAAAAATGCTACAATGTATAATTGTTTGCCCTTGGTTCGGACCAAATGAACCGAACTAGAGATGTGAAAGCACCCTTATACTCAACGCGTCCGCAAGTTCACTTGGGTGAGCGCGGAAAATATGACGTCTTCGCGGTGTTGCTGGAAGTTCGCTTTGAGTGCACGCAAACTACTCGTGTGGCGGAGTGCACGGCATTTTTTTTACTTTCTGCATAGCTCCGCATCCGAACATGCACGAGTTCAGGGCGATTCTAGCCGAACATGCACGTCTGTGTCGGCGTTTGTGTGAAACAGAAGCAGTTTAATGTGAAGTTCAAACTCCATCAGGTGCTTTTTGTTTGCATAGTTTGTCCAAGGCTACTTATTTGAAGTATGTTTTATTTTTATTGTATAAAATAGAATTAGAATTCATTTAGATATTAATTATACACTATGTGCTTAAAGTTGTCTTGTGTTTGCGTAATACAGCCAATAGTTTAAAGGTGCCATGTGTAAAAATTGAGGTAAAAATATCCAAAAAATGACCTACACGCATCAAAAGAATGAGAAGAAATAAGGGCGATGATGTCATTAAAAAAATGTCAAGTTATAGTGCTGCAGAGATATCAACCTTAATTAGCATTAGCATTACTAGCCACGGCCCGACAGGTGTCGTAATACCAGTTTCGGCCATGGGAGGCGGTATGCGGGCAACATAACCACCAGCCAACCTGCAATACACGATTAACTCGCACGGCTTGTGGGCGTACTTGAACCTGATGTCAAGCAACCGCGCTCGGAATCACAAATCAAATCCGATAAGAAAAGGAGCCGAAACAGAGTAAACATCGGCACTGCTTTCCATCGCTGGAGACAACTGATGGACTTGAAAGAAATGAGCTTCGACTCCGAACTTGCAACATTTCTTTTTTGATTGGTAAGTAAGATGCTGTTAGTATTTCGCTAGAAGTTTGTTTTATATGTTTGCGTATTTTTTTCGGGAAGTTATAACATAGAAATGTATCGAAGGCTGTTCGATAAACGTGCTAATGTTAGCGATGGCTAACCGTAGCTGCGTTTGATAGTTAGCTAGCTATAACTTACCCACAGATCCGATCCGGTTTTCACCTGTTATCTACCAAAGCCCATCTCTACCAAGCTGATGCTAAAATGTAACATTACCTAAGAAGCTTGAAATGTCTTCGATGATAATGAACCCGAGAGAGAGAGAGAGCGCCCCGGCCGCGCGCGCACTCACTCACTATATTCAGAGCTGTCAAGTTTTTGAAAGCGTGTGAAAAGTCAATTGCGTGTGTCTCATGGTGAATGCTTGAGAGTTGGCAGCTCTGGTTACGTTGGTTGGCGCTAGCTTGGTCAACATCAGCTGTCTGATGTTGACCAATGATGTTGACAGAATGCTGTCTGTCAAATTAATTTAATTCAAATAATGTGTATATACAATTAAAAATGTAATATGAACAAAACGAATATGAACATATTCACTGGTAAAGGTGAAGGGGAGTAGCTTGAAGATGTCATGTTTCAAAATCACTTGACATCACCCAACATTACTCTGGAGGCAAAACGTCCTCTTAGGCTTCGGCTATGGCTCTAGGGTTGTTGTGAAGGTAGAGGCGGAGCATAGAGACTATGCCGTTTCTCGTTTGTTACTCTAGAGTAGACCAATTCACTTTATTGAGGCATACTGCCCCCATCTGGTATGGAATGTGGAGTATGACTTGATTTTTTTGCCAGACATTACACATGGCTCCTTTAAGACTGTTTTAAGTTTGTACATAAAGAAATTATTAACTCATCAACTCATTCATCATAAGACTTGTACTGGCAAATGACTTCTCACCAGTGATTCCCGACGGTTTTAGAGGACAATTACTCCTCGTCGCTCCCCTGTCGTTTCAAAGAATAGTACAACGGTGAACATGACAAGTATAAAAGCCTCGTCTGTTTGGGAAGGAGCGCTCGCAGTCAGCGGAGGCTTGCGGAGCCAGGCGAAAGTATAAATCCCGCTTAACTTTGTTTGTTGTCATCTTCTAAATAATACCAGAGAATGTCTAATATGGTGAGAAGTTTCACTCTCACTACACGTCCGGCTTTTGAACTGGTTGCAGTTCCACTCTGATTCCATATGAGGGCGCTCACAGGACGAGTGCAGAATGAATGGAAGTCAATGGCGGTATACCCCCCCTCAAAATCCACTTTTCTCAGGATATAATTTTTTTGTCTAGTAATTTGAATGTTGTATTCGAAAGGAGATGCAAAGAAACTACACATTGCTGGGTGTTAGATTTTTTAGAGTCACTTATTTGCTTTAAAAAGTCTTTTAAAATGTCCATGACGTCATACGTTATCCGTTCATTAGCAGAATGCTAGCGTGTTATGGGCAACAACAACTCAACCTGTAAGAAATCGAAAAGACATAAGTACTCGTTCATTCAACTTTCGACCTATAACCCATGTTGAACTTGCAAAACCTACAATCAGATCTGAGATTTCTCAACCGCAATCGGGTAAAAGGGACAAATTTAGCCGTCTAGCCCCATAGACTTCCATTCATTTTGCACTCATGGCGATCGCCCCCAGTGGAACTCTGGTGGAACTGCAACCAAAATTCAGTACAATAGGACTTAATAGGGAGTGGGAAGGCTCTCCGTAGACGGGCTCTGATAATATCGCGAGTGGGACTTGAGGAAGTGACGTCGGTCGCATCTGCGCAGTGAGACACAGGAAACAAAAATACTGCAAAATAATAATATTAACGACTAAACGAGACGAAATAACGTTAAAACATGAAGAGACATTTTAGCATAGTTTTTATTTTGTAAACCACATTTAGTCTCGTTTTTATTCGTCAACGATATTGCATTATACATTTAATTATAGTCATCGTCACATGACCAGCATTTACGCTGCGTCTCCTCTCGTTTTCGTCACATGATAAAGGTTCGTTGACGACGATATTTAGTCATAATTTTCATTGACGAAAGCAACACTAGTTCACAGAAAGGAAACTCAAATGGCAGAAAGCGACATCCTATTTGTTTTCTTTATTTTAAGAAAGCACAATGTTGTTGTTTTTTTCAGCAGACCTTTATACAGTGATGCATTATTAATAACACAATGCGTTTAAAGTTGATTTGATAGCAATACTCTTGTCCTTGCAGTGAGTAGAAGATTATAAACCTGGAAAGGTTTTAATTTGTTCTGATTCACTCTCAGTTTTAAAGAGTCTAAGGTCTTTTAAATCCAGTCATTAAGATATTCTTTTTAGTATTTTCCAGCATGATGGAGCACCATGTCACAAAGCAAGAGTGATAAAGAGGATTACATTGAAATTTTGGATCCCTGGCCAGGAAACTCCCCGGATCTCAATCCCATAGACAACCTGTGGTCACTCCTCAAAAGGCGAGTGGATGAGCAGAAGCCATCCATCCATGTTAGATATACATCCTGGGTTGCTAAAGTCCCAAATATGTGATAATGATCGCCTTTTAAGGGTTAAAGGCGACAAAACTACAGTGAACTCCACTTCTAATAAACAGGAGTTATCATTCTTGGTGTCAACAGGTCACTATTGTAAATACTTACATAACATGCACTTATAAAATGTAAAGTACATGCTTTATATTATGTGATTGATAGTTTAATGATTGTGTTGTATAACTGTGTGACGTCTGATGAGTGTTTGGCCAGGAGCTCTTACATAAGATTGGCATCTTTGGATGACAGGAATATCCATTCTTCTTCTTCTCTCTCTCCGCTCTCCTCTTTCACCACCCGCTCTATCGCTCGCCCCACCAGCCCACTGCCGCCGGTCACCAACACACGCATCGGACCGACTGACCCGTTCATCTGATAGACAGAGAGAGAGAGAGAAGGTGTGATGAGCAGTGTTGGGGGTAACGCGAGTTATGCAATCAGATTACTTTTTTAAAATAACTAGTAATGCATTACTTTTTTTTTATGCATTGAGTTTAATATCTGACTTTTTTCAAATAAGTAACTCCAGTTACTTTGTTTCCCATGTATTGACTGACAGCTCTTGTGTTGCCATGGTGACAGAGATCAGGAGTGAGTGCAGAGGCATTGTGTGCGCTGTGTGAACATGATCTTAGACTAAATGTCATTTCCTGAAAACGAATTATACACAGTCAAATGCAAACTTAGAATATTATACAATCCTGCGATACTTAGCTAAATGTTAAATAAGATAAATATCATTTATGTCTTTAATCAATACATAAATTATATTCAATAAAATTAATTGCAACTTTTTAATCGCACAATTCAACCTTTTTTTCTTAGAATTGCATGATATGAATACATGCAATTCTGACATGACAATTGCGAGTTATAAAGTCAGAATTGCAAGATATAAACTCGCAATTGCTAGTTATGATTAATAAATAATCTTTTTTTTCTCGGAATTGCGAGTTTATATCTCGCAACTCTAACTTTATAACTCGCAATTCTGAGAAAAAAAGTCAGAACTGCGAGTTTATATAATTAATAAATAATTTTTTTTTTTTAATTCTAAGAATTGCGAAATATAAACTCGCAATTCTTACTTTATAACTTGCAATTCTGAGAAATAAAGTTAGAATTGTGAAATAAAAAGTCCCTTGAATAAAAAGTTTATTTTTTTATTTAGTGGCAGCTTCCATACTTTCACAAATTTTAAACAAGTGCTTATATATATATATATATATAAATACGTAATTACTTACTATATATATATATATATATAAATAAAAATATAAAAGCAAGCAAGCCCTGCCAAGATTTAAAAAGTTATTCAAAAGTAATGTAACTCATCTCTTTCCATAAAAAGTGACGTAATTACTTACTTTTTAGGGAGTAATGCAATATTGTAGTGCACAGAAGTAACTTTCCACCGCACTGCTGATGATCATTTCAGGGGTTAACATATGTGCGTTTGTAAATCTATCTATGCAACCATTCATCCATCTACACACCCTTACAGTGATGAGGATACCATATTCACATCACACACTAATAATGCAGTGTCCTAAAAAACATGCCATTAACACAGTTCTCAGTGAGATGTTTAATGGCAACAAAGCAGCTGTTCTTTGTTACTGTACTCCTTTTTAAAACAGCGTCATGGTATTGTCATCTGATAAGCCAGATTTCCATTTATGTTCCATAGCAGCACAACAGTAAATTTCCAGGGGTATATATGATTTCCGTTCCTCCCTGCAGCTCACAATGCACCGCATACATCTGCATGTGTCCGAGGCATATCGAGTTCAACACGACACACCCTTTATTTCAATATGACAACACACCAGTTTGAGGTGTCAGCTCGTGCAGTGGAGCATGACCCCAAAATACTTACACAAACAGATCCTGCGTTTACACACACCGACGCGCTTGGGAATCATTTCTCATTCTCATCAATGCGTGATAACGCCATAAAACATGAATAATAATAATAATAATCATTATAATAATAATAATAATAATAAAAAATCACAGCACATACTTAATATTCAATGAATGAACTTTATAAACTCTTCTGAAACTCAAACTGTGATTAACTGTTGCATAAGTGCATGAACTGAGTTCAAAGCTGATGAAATCAATGATTTACCTGCTCTCCAGTGTCACCGCAGTTAAAGTCCGTTTCTTGTAAACTCGGTTCACTCGGTGGCCATATTTTCATCGCCTCCGTTCCGCTGTTTTGCTCGTGCACAATCAACTCCTATCGGCTTGAATAGGTTAATACCTAAATGCCAAGAACTGTCTGCAAAGCTCATTTAGATAACATATTTCTAATCAGCAATAAACCCGATGTGTGCTGTCCCGTAGGTTGTTTCCTGCGCTCAAATAGCGGTATAGGCGTAAGTTTCCGGTTGGACCGGTGAGCGCGCACGCGCACCGCGAATTCTCAAAACTCTGTCTGTTTCTATGGAAACCGGAGCTTTTTAAATGTAGATGCACTTAACCAGATCGTGATTGGCTCTTATGCCACATTGCAGTTCGTCCCATTCACAGAAGCGCGTGTAAACCGTGCAGAGATGTTATTATGTAACGAGGTCACATCCTCCGCAGCTGAAAAAGACAGAGTGTAACGGTCACCGTGGATCACGTGTGCGTCATAAACCAATCACAGCACAGCTTTGCTGTCACTGAAACCTATTAAAGTTTAACGACCGTCAATCATCATCATAATACTCATATATGATTTTATATTCCCTATTCCCATAACTGTAACTGATCATGTTTAATTACAGTTGTGCACCGTTTGTATTTGTTTTACACAAAGTATAACAGAAATATTCTAAAACATGATTATTATATTATTGTTACATATGTGTGTATTACTAAATAAATACATCTAAATACATCTTATAAAATAATTTATTAATATTGTACAGATTCCGTTTTCTGAAATGATACTGAACGTTAAAATGCAATACAGTATTAATAATTAAAATAAATATTTATTTAATTTATAATACTTTTTTTTGTATTCCTCAGGTACAAAAAGTGATCAAAATCTGCTAAGAGATGAAGTAATAAAGTAATTAGTAATTATTAATTTTCAGAAATTCAGTGTGCATGATTAATCTATTTCAGAGTTAAAGTATGAGACTTACTTATTGTTTGTAATAATGTTCTATTGTGACCTGCTGTATAATAATGCAGCATAACCTAAATTAAATGAATAAATAAATGAAAACACACAAAAATCATAAAAAACAAATATAAACCAATTGTAATCATATGTATTAGGTTCATGTTTAATCTGTGTTAGCTATGTTTGCATTCCTGACAATTAAAATTTGTATATATTTTTTAAATAAAATAATCATTTCAATTATTGTTAATTTCTATTGTTAATAGTAAATGAAAATATTAAACAACACAATAAATAATACTATTGTAAGTTTTCACTGTATAAAATAAGAAAAAAATGAATAATAATTATAATAACAAATAATACTGTTGTAATTTTTACTGTAAAAGGAACATTTTTAAGAAAAAATAAATAAATAAAATAAAGGCTTTTCATATACTCTTTTCACTAGCTCCATTCCCATAGACACCTTTTGTTTGATCTAATTCTGCATAATATGCATTGTATTTTAAGCGTTTGTCACATGTTGTGCATGTAAAAGAAGGAAATAAAGAGTATATGTATCCATGTCTCCCAGTACAGTTAGGGTGATATTAAATGACTTAACCAGAGATATCAGATTTTGATCAGATCTAAGTCATTCATCCCACACTATATCAACAAGCTCGTCATGTAGGCCACACTTCTTGTATTTCGTGTGTCACTGTGGTCTCAAAGCTTACCACTCGCACACACGCACTCATCATTACCCTGCGGACTGAGAAATGGAGAAATAAATTAATGTAGAAATTAATAAATAAAGAATCAAATACGAAAATAAATACATAAATGTAAAAATAAATAAAAGTGGAAACACATAAATGTGTAAATAAATAAAAAAAATAAACGTAGAAAAAATTAAAATAAAATACATAAGGAAATAAAAGTATATATATATATATATATATATATATATATATATATATATATATATATATATATATATATATAGATAGATAGATAGATAGATAGATATATCATGCTGTCATTAGTTTAAATGCAAACTGGATAGGAATCTGTCAAGGGAACATAGATTTAAATATTGCATGTATCATCTCTGCTGATAACATTAAACATTAAAAGTATACGCTGTTTTAAAAATAGTTATTATTTTTAGGCTTTTGTAGATTGTGATTCTGATTCACAGCGTAGCAGCAGAAATAGTACATGATTAAATGAATCAATCTGAAGATTTTAAACACCCAGCAAACCAAACATTCTTTTTACATTCAAATAATAATAATAATAAAACTTCCATCACTATGAAATTGTTTGTAGGCTACTTGTGTTGTTTAAAGAATGATATATGTGGAAGATGCAAAATAAAAATGCAATGCAAAGTTTCTCTAGCGCTATTTGGTATTTTGCATAAAATACTACATTTCACAATGCTTAACCTATTGTAATGTTTTTATTATTATTTAGTGTGTATATTAATTTTGAAACTTGGGAGGGGCCTGATTTAATAATCTTTTACATTACTGAATATTAATATGCAGTATAGTTTTAATATTTAATAGCAATATATGACTAAGATTTTATCTAAATTAGTTTTGTACTCATAAGTGAGAGCTTAAAGAGCTTAAAGTAATAATAGCCATTGTGTCGGTTTGCACATGAATGTGTGTGAAAAGATCACAGCAGACAATGAATCTTTTGAACTGTTTAATAAACAATGTTCAGCTCCACCGTAACGTCCAGAGTAACCTTTGACCTCAGAACAAAAGGAGGGAGAGGGGGTTTATTAATATGTTCCCTTTCATAGGTCACTTCGATGTTGCGGTGACATCACCATATGGGAACACCTTTCGGTGTGACGAATGTCTGAAGCCCTATACCATCCCGCCAAATTTATTGGCCAAATAGCGCTTGGCACCGCCTTACACATGCGTACGCATAGTATACCTGAGTGCCGCGCGGTATTTCGCTCAGATTTCATTTCCTTCAGGAAAGCGAATCATCTGTGCCCTAAGGAAACCATCTCGCGTTCTCAGCGTTTTTTTCTTCGAGCAGTGTTAACTCCTCTTCGCGGACGCGATGAGTCAACGTAAGGTAAGAGCCGTATAACGGGTTTATCACGGGGAGGCACACATGAGAGGTTTGTTAGCAGCCTCTCTACATGTTCTCTCTGTGATAGCCTGCGGCTACAGTTCTGCGCTCGGAAGTGTATTTTCCCTAGGTCACCCCGCGTCTAACCCCCGCCGTTACGCTTCTGCGGTCGCCGAGGCGCCGCACGAGGCGGTGGTTTGGGGCGATGTGTGCGGCTTGGACTATGAGGACAGTGATGCGCTGGAGTTTTTTCACTTCGCTCGCTCTCCTCCACTCAACTGTGTTAAATCAGCAGATTTGCTTTTACAAACTATGTTTGTCCACCACGGCTTCGGACTCAGAGTATGCTCTGGCCGGCATATGCGGTTCTCTCCCTCTGAGCGGACAGGAGAAACGCACCTCCCCTTTCTCAGTGAGGTGTTGAATGTGGTAACCCGCGTGCTGGATAAACTATCCCTACCTAGCCCCGTGAGCCGCTACCCTTCTTCACGGACCTCCACCAAGAGGTTTCGAGGTCCTGGAAGCAGCCTTAATCAGTGCGCGTCATGAACGCCGTGGGTTTCGCCACCATTGCTGACATGGCGGACCGCGGTTATACAGCGATGCCGCCGGTGGACGAACTCTCTAGCCGAATGTATCGCGCCAAACTTGGCCGCGGCCTAAAGTCTCGCCCCCTCTCGAAGGCGTGTCGAGTTGTGTCGCGTCTAATTTCGGCAAATTTACTTCACTTGATGGCAGTTCTTAACGAGAAAGATATCACCGGAGGCTGTGAAAAAGCTGCGAGGGCAACAGATTTGGCGCTAAGTGCTACCAAACATACTGCCCGAGCAGAGAACCGTTCTATGATGGGGATGTTAACGGTCGAGCACCACCTTGGCTAGTCTTGCCGACATTACAGAAAACCTGAGTTGGACAGCAAAAGCCTCTCGTCCTCAATCCCCCTACAGCAATTCCTGATACTTCTGCTGTTCGTCAGGGACTGTGCCCTCCACTAGAGAGCGCTGTTGGACTGCTAATGCACATCCAACCCTCTCACTGCAGTCCCCACACTCTAATATTGACCGTCTCGCAGCAAAAGGCGCCTCGAACATCATTGGATCGAGCTATCACTTTGAGCGCCCCCTCAGACACTCTGCACAATCCAGCCTTCAGAGTTTGAGGGACGGCACAAGAGGCTGACAAAGACGGCCCGTTTATGACGGCTCACACAGCTGCCGCGTTCTCGCTAGCAGTGGGGCCCGATGCTTATCTTGTTGGATTAAATCCTGCCGTGGATACGCTTCAGGATTATACACAACGAAACGCAGTGACTTTGACGCATGCGCTTCCCTTCCTGTTCGTCAGGGACTGTGCCCTCCACCGGAGAGCGCTGTTGGACCGCTAATGCACATCCAACCCTCTCACTGCAGTCCCCACGCTCTAGCATTGACTGTCTTGCAGCAAAAGGCGCCACGAGCATCATTGGATCGAGCTATCACTTGAGCGCCCCCTCAGACACTCTGCACAATCCAGCCTTCAGAGTTTGAGGAATGGCACAAAAGGCTGACTAAGATGGCCCATTTATGACGGCCCACACAGCAGCCGTGATCTCGCTAGCGGCGTGGCCCGATGTTTATTTTGTTGGATTAAATCCTGCCGTGGATACGCTTCAGGATTAGGCACAACGAAACGTAGTGACTTTGACACATGCGCTTTCCTTGCTTACGGACGCTGTGAGCTTTCCGTGCTTGGACATTAATGCATGTGGGAACGCTGCAACCGCAGGCAGAGGCTTGGAAACCATTACGTTTTCTGGGCCGCAGGGGAGCGCTTGCCCGGCATTTTCACTATGGGTGTTACGCACAATTTGTCACGGATACACCATTCAGTTCAGAAAGGCCCACCTCTTTGCCGTGGAAATCTTCCCATGGTTGTTAAACCAAAGGAAATCAAGGTGCTGCGGCAGGAGATGTCATCTCTGCTGGGAATAGGGGCTATAGAAGTACACCCCTCTCAGATGGAGTCAGGTTTTTACAGCCGCTATTTTGTAAAAAAAAAAAAAGTGTGAATCTTGCACTCAGGACGAGCAAAATCAAGATGTAAACGGTAAAGTCTATTCTGTCTCAGATTCAACCAAACAGTTGGCTTGTCACGATCGATCTGAAGGATGCATATTTTCATATTCAGATCATCAAGAGACACAGGAAGTTCCTCAGATTTGCTTTAGAGGGCAAAGCGTATCAATACTGTGTTCTTCCCTTCGGCTTAGCCTTGGCTCATCGAGCATTTTCGAAATGCATGGACGCAGTTCTGGCCCCGTTGCGGCTCCAGGGTGTTCGCGTATTGAATGACCTGGACGATTGGCTGGTGTTAGCACAATCGCAGACTCAAGCACACTCCCATCGGGATCTTGTGCTGAATCATCTAAACAGCCTGGGCTTACGCACAAATTTCCAGAAGAGCGTTTTAATTCCCTCTCAGCGGATAACCTTCTGGAATAGACTTGGACTCTCGCGCGATGACAACAAGACTATCTCTCCCGCGAGTTCAGTCTCTCACGTCATGCCTGCGCCATTTCATAGCAGGTCGCGCAGTGACGGTGAGTTTGTGCCTCAGACTTTTTGGTCTAATGGCAGCGGCATCCCCTGTAATCCGTCTGGGCTTGCTTCACATGCGCCCATTTTCAGTGGTGGACGAAAAGCCAAAACATTTCACCCCGTTGTTTTCCGTTGTTTTCCGCCAGATCTATGGAAGCTGTTGGCGTGGCCTCTGAGCGGAGTGAGTTAATATGTCCCGGTCTTGGAACCACCAAGACTATAATGAATTCTAGGACAGCTTCTACTAGACGCTTTATGCTTACAAATGGAAACTGTTTACTGCCTGATGTGGAATTCATAATTTAGATCCAGTTTACTGCCCTGTGGCTTCAGTACTGGAGTTTCTTCAAGACCGTTTTTCTGATGAAGTAACACCAGCCACTCTTTAAGTTTACATGGCAGCCATTTCAGCTAACCATGTATATATAGATGGTATTTCAGTAGGCCATCATCCGCTGGTCTCTCGCTTACAGGGTTAACGATGGCTAGGGCCTTTCCCGCCCTGCATGAGTTCCTTCATGGAATTTATTCATTGTGTTGCAAGGTCTATCAGAACATCTGTTCGAGCCCTTGGAAATTGTAAAAAAAAAAAAAAAATCCTACTTTAAAGACAGTTCTTCTTGTGGCTTTATCCTCCCTCATGAGAGTTGGGGATTTGCAGGCTCTTCTGTTTCGCCCACTTGCATGGACTTTGCACCAGGGTTTGTGAAAGTACTGCTGCGACCGAGGCCTAATTATGTCCCTAAGGTCGCCTCAAACCCTTTTCACTTTCAGCAAGTGGTCTTGGAAGCTTTACCCCCTGCTGAGGCGGGGCTAGGAGATCTGAGTCTTTGCCCTGTCAGAGCGCTGAAGACTTATGTAGATCGAACAGCTCCATGGCTTGAGTCCGACCAGCTGTTTGTCTGTTTGGACACAAAAATAGAGGCCATGCTGTCACAAAGCAACGCATGTCCTATTGGTTGGTGGAGACTATATCTTTAGTCTATGAGGCGCGTGGACTCGCTTCGCCCTTAGGAATTAGAGTTCATTCCACGAGAGCAGTGGCTTCATCGCAAACTTTTCTCAGTGGATCTTCTATGTATGATATCTGTGCTGCGGCAGGATGGTCCTCACCGAGCACTTTTGTCAAGTTTTACAGTCTGGATGTGAGGATGGCTCCTGGCTCCCGGGTTCTCTCCGCTTGAGCAGATGCTTTCCTTGGATCCCAACTATCAGGTACGTCAGGCGTTATGGTATAGGGTTCCCATACGGTGACGTCACCGCAGCATCGAAGTGACCTATGAAAGGGAACATTTAGGTTACGTATGTAACGACGGTTCCCTGAATAGGGAACGAGATGCTGCGGTCACGGCCGTTCCGTACCTTGATAGCATTTTCTTCAGTTCAAATAGCGCGCGGCACTCAGGTATAGTGAAAGTGAAAGTGAAAGTGACGTGACATTCAGCCAAGTATGGTGACCCATACTCAGAATTAGTGCTCTGCATTTAACCCATCCGAAGTGCACACACACAGAGCAGTGAACACACACACACACTGTGAACACACACACCCGGAGCAGTGGGCAGCCATTTTATGCTGCGGCGCCCGGGGAGCAGTTGAGGGTTCGATGCCTTGCTCAAGGGCACCTAAGTCGTGGTATTGGCTTAGGTGCCCTTGAGCACCTAAGCCAATGGCTTAGGTGCCCTTAGGTGCCCTTGAGCACCTATGCGTATGCATGCGTAAGGCGGTGCCAAGCGCTATTTGGCCAATAAAATTGGCGGGATGGTATAGGGCTTCAGACATTCGACACACCGAAAGGTGTTCCCATACGGTGATGTCACCGCAGCATCTCGCTCCCTATTCAGGGAACCGTGGTTACATATGTAATGACTTCATAAATACATAAGACCATGAGCGTAAACCAATATCTTAAAATTGTCATTTTAGTGCATTTATAAATTTATATCATGACTATGTTCAACCCACAAAAAAATCTAATTAAATATGTTTAAAATAATATTTGGGCCATGCTGGGATTCGTGATTCCTTTCTGAATTTCTGAAATTTCTGAATTTTCAGAAATTCATTGTGCTTCATTAATCTATTTCAGAGTTTTCATCTATTTAAGTTGTGTGAGTTAGCCATGTTTGCATTTCTGTTGGACATCGCAATTAAAATTTTAATATTAAAAAAAAAAATAATAATAATTTTTATTTATTTTAATTTATTGTTAATTTCTATTGTTAATAGTAAATGAAAATATTAAACAACACAATAAATAATACTATTGTATGTTTTCACTGTATAAAATAAGAAAAATATAATAATAATAACAAATAATACTGTAATTTTTACTGTAAATTTTACTGTAAAAGGAACATTTTAAGAAAAAAAAATAATAATAAAGGCTTTTGCATCTGAACTCTTCATATACTCTTTTCACTAGCTCCATTCCCATAGACACCTTTTGTTTGATCTAATTCTGTATAATATGCATTGTATTTTAAGCGTTTGTCACATGTTGTGCATGTAAAAGAAGGAAATAAAGAGTATATGTATCCATGTCTCCCAGTACAGTTAGGTTGATATTAAATGACTTAACCAGTGATATCAGATTTTGATCAGATCTAAGTCATTCATCCCACACTATATCAACAAGCTCGTCATGTAGGCCACACTTGTATTTCGTGTGTCACTGTGGTCTCGAAGCTTACCCCTATATATCATGCTATCATTAGTTTAAATGCACACTGGATAGGAATCTGTCAAGGGAACGTATATTTAAATATTGCATGTATCATCTCTGTTGATAACATTAAACATTAAAAGTATACGCTGTTTTAAAAATAGTTATTATTTTTAGGCTTTTGTAGATTGTGATTCTGATTCACAGCGTAGCAGCAGAAATAGTACATGATTAAATGAATCTGATTTTAAATACCCAGCAAACATTCTTTTTACATTCAAATAATAATAATAATAAAACTTCCATCACTATGAAATTGTTTGTAGGCTACTTGTGTTGTTTAAACAATGATATATGTGGTAGATGCAAAATAAAAATGCAATGCAAAGTTTCTCTAGCGCTATTTGGTATTTTGCATAAAAACTACATTTCACAATGCTTAACCTATTGTTATGTTTTTATTATTATTTATTGCGTATATTTATTTTAAAAATTTAAAAATAAGGTTGGGTTGTCGTGGTTGGGTCTTCAATTCTTCAATGGAGAGGGGAGGGGCCTGATTTAATAATCTTTTACAGTACTGAATATTAATATGCAGTATAGTTTTGATATTTAATAGCAATATATGACAAAGATTTTTATCCAAATTAGTTTTGTACTCATAAGTGATCTGCTAAGAGCCATTGTGTTGGTTTGCACATGAATGTGTGTGAAAAGATCACAGCAGACAATGAATCTTTTGAACTGTTTAATAAACAATGTTCAGCTCCACCGTAACGTCCAGAGTAACCTTTGACCTCAGAACAAAAGGAGGGAGAGGGGATTTATTAACATGACTCCATAAATACAGTAATAAGACCATGAGCGTAAACCTGTGACGAGAACATCTCTGCATACAGCACAATCTCCCATAATCCTCTCTGTCGTGTGTGTGTGTGTGTGTGCTGGTCTCAGGACGCAGGTCACAGTGCTCTGCTCATGGATTTTCTTCCCTTTTTAACAGACATAGAATCATATTTCATATCATATCTGCGTTTATATTATTTTTTAATCTAAGTTTTTGCTAATGGATGAGTTTTTGAGATTCAAACCTAAACGCTCCTGCTGTGAAATACTGTAGTAACTATTTTGTTATCTTCTTTTCTTTCATTTTAGCTTTTATTTGTATTTTTACACATTGTTCTGTACAGATGAGGACGTGAACGTGTGGCCATGACAGATCAGGGTGTGCAGAGATGAGGAGAAGCCAAACATACAAACATCTTTGTCTGGCAAGAGCACATCCGGCTCATATTTCACCTCAAAATCCAAAAAAATAAAAATAAAAAATAAATAAATAAAGGGCCTTTTTATATATATCTTAAAATGGTCATTTTAAGGGCCATTTTTATTAATTTTTTTTATTTTTATGTGGCTTTTATGTTAAAATGGTCATTTTAACTGTCTTTTTTGAAATCACGATATGTTCAACCCACAAAATCCCCCAAAACTAACTATATTTAAACTATATAATAATATTTGGGCTATTATAGACATTTTAGGACCATATTTATTTGTTCTTTCTATCTTTTTTAGATATCATGAAAATATGCTCAACTCTCAGAATCCAAATAAACTATTCAAGACAATATTTGGGCCATTTATGGTAATTTTAGAGCCCATTTTATTTTTTTATTAATATCATGACGATATGTTCAACCCTTAAATTTCAATTAAAAATATTCAAAATAATATTTGCGCCATTAGGGTCATTTTAATGCTATTTTTATTTAATGTCAACATTATGTTCTACCCTCAAAATCCAATTAAAATGTTCAAAATAATATCTGGGCCATGGTCATTTTTTATATATATTCTTAAATCATGATATTATGTATTATATATAAATGGACCTTTATTTATTTTTCACAGAAATAGTTCTGAAACTCTCAAAATCACATTTTCTCTTTTTCATTTTTTTATTTTTTTTTGATTTTGTGGTGAAATATAACCCGGCCACTTCTTCATGAGATTCTCTCTTCTGTTTATCTCTCTTTCCATTATGGTCTGTCTCTCTTCTGTCTCGCTTATTTCTCATCTATATGCCTCCTGGAGGCAGAAATGGGCACCGAGTATCAATATTGTGTGTTTGGCAGTGTGATATAGATCATTACAAGCACCAAACCAAATCAGTGTGTGTG
>NC_056616.1:24391072-24431072 GCF_018340385.1 Cyprinus carpio | reverse complement strand
GAACATAGAAATAAAAATAAGACAATAAAATGCAAAAATAAAAATAAAACAAGACAATAAAATGCAAGAATTTAGAAATAAAAACAGTAAGAGAAATACAATTTAAAAATAAATAAAAACAGTAAGACAATAAAACTAAAAAAAAAAACGAGACAATAAAATGCAAGTACATAGAAATAAAAAAGACAATAAAATGCAAGAATTTAGAAATAAAAACAGTAAGACAATAAAATGCAAAAATAAAAACAGTAAGACAATAAAACTAAAAACAACAACAGTAAGACAATAAAATGCAAAAATAAAAATAAAACAAGACAATAAAATGCAAGAATTTAGAAATAAAAACAGTAAGAAAAATACAATTAAAAAATAAACAAAAACAGTCAGACAATAAAAATAAAAAAACAAGACAATAAAATGCAAATACATAGAAATAAAAATAAGACAATACAATGCAAGAATTTAGAAATTAAAACAGTAAGAAAAATACAATTAAAAATAAACAAAAACAGTAAGACAATGAAAATAAAAAAATAAAAAACAAGACAATAAAATGCAAGTACATAGAAATAAAAAATAAGACAATAAAATGCAAGCATTTAGAAATTAAAACAGTAAGAAAAATACAATTAAAAATAAACAAAAACAGTAAGACAATAAAAATAAAAAAATAAAAAATAAGACAATAAAATGCAAGAATTTAGAAATAAAAACAGTAAGACAATAAAATGCAAAAATAAAAACAGTAAGACAATAAAACTAAAAACAACCACAGTAAGACAATAAAATGCAAAAATAAAAATAAAACAAGACAATAAAATGCAAGAATTTAGAAATAAAAACAAAGACAATAAAATGCAAAAATAAAAACAGTAAGACAATAAAACTAAAAACAACCACAGTAAGACAATAAAATGCAAAAATAAAAATAAAACAAGACAATAAAATGCAAGAATTTAGAAATAAAAACAGTAAGAAAAATACAATTAAAAATAAACAAAAACAGTCAGACAATAAAAATAAAAAAATAAAAAATAAGACAATAAAATGCAAGAATTTAGAAATAAAAAAAGAAAAAAAAAAAAAAAAAAAAAAAAAAAAAAACAATAAAACAAAAAAAAAAAATAGAAATAAAACAACAAATAAGACAATAAAATACAAACAAAATTGAAATAAAAACAAGAAGATAGAATGTCTATGGACAGCAACTCCACCCACAAGAAGAAAACTAGACACTTTACAGCTCAAATAACACACAATGTTAAATTCACGTAAATGTTTAAACAAAAACACAAGAATCCAGGATCTGTCATAGTAAGTGTTTAGTGTTAAAGACACAACCGGACAGAAGCAGAAGCATCTAGAAATGAAGCTGTGAATAAAGGCAGAATGTGAATGTGTGAGCCGAGCAGCCGCAGATCACCAGGACTGTCCTGATCGGGTTCAAACCAGCAGACTTTGGGCCTTCATCATTACGAGCCGATGAGATGAGCGCTTCACTGATGCAGTTTAGTCCTAACCAACACACTGATTTTAGTTGCTCTCTTTATGAATGACCTGCGTGTGGTAATTCTCTCGGGTTAATTAGGGCTGGAAATTCACAGCAGATTTGAAATGACCATGAACACTGCGGTCATTTTAATGCACAATTAATTTGGAAATTAAATGTCACAGTGTGTCATTCCATTATTTTCACAATTATAAGAGCATTAGGAGATGTTTAATAGCTTCTCTGATTTAAACTTTAGCAGCAAAAATGTTTAGAGTTTGAATCATTTCTGTGAATCGGTTCATTGAGTCTGTTTGAATGAATCAGTTCAAAACTCGCTTGCAACATCATTCAAGAATATTCACTGATTTTTTAATGTTTGTGAGTCTCCTCTGCTCACCAAGGCTGCATTTATTTGATGAATATACAGTAAAAGATGGTAAAATATTATTACAATTTAAAACAGCTGTTTTCTGTGTGAATATCTGTTGAAATGTAATTTATTTCTGTGATTTCAGCATCATTACTCCAGTCTTCAGTGTCACATGATCCGTCAGAAATCATTCTAATATGCCGATTTCTTATTATATGCTATAATAAACGTAATTTAATATTTTTTGTGGAAACTGAATAATAATAATACTTTTCTTTTGTGTACCTACTAAATATTTACAGTTTTTTAAAACTTAATAAGGTGATAAATAAAATAAACTAAAACAGTAAGATAGTGGAATGCAATAAATAAATAAATATGACAATAAATGCAAAAAAAGAATAAAATAAAAAACAGAAATAAAAACAATAAGACAATTAAAACAATAAGACAATGAGATGCAATAAATAAATAAAATAAAAACATTACGACAATAAAATGCAAAAATAGAAATAAAAACAAGACAACAAAATGTATTAAATGCAAATAAATAAATAAATAAATACAAATAATATGAAAATAAAAATAAGAAATAATTCCAAAAATAGAAATAAAAATAATATGGCAATAAATGCAAAAAAAGAAAGAAAAAAATTATGAAATGTATTTTTTCTTGTGTGTGGAAAACATGCCTTTATATGCTAAATCTTTACTCTTTTTTTACTACTTAGATTAAACTATTTAATTTTACTTGAGAACAACACTTATATTATATATAATAAATATAAAATATATATAAATATACTTTTTTTTTATTTATATTTATATTTATATGTGTCCCTGCAGCACAGAAGCAGTCATAAGTAGCACAGGTATATTTGTAGCAATAGACAACAATACATTGTATGAGTCAAAATTATACATTTCTCTTTTATGCCAAAAATCATTAGGATATTAAGAAAAGATCATGTTCCATGAAGATATTTAGTAAATGTTCTACCATAAATATATCAAAACTTAATTTTTGATTAGTAATATGCATTGCTAAGAACTTCATTTGAACAACTTTAAAGATGATTTTCTCAATATTCAGATTTTTTTGCCCCCTCAGATTCCAGATTTTCAAATAGTTGTATCCCAGACAAATATTGTCCTCCTAACAAACCATACATCAATGGAAAGATTATTTATTTAGCTTTCAGATGATGTATCAATCTCAATTTCATTAAAATGACACTGCTTTTGTGCTCCAGGGTCACATATATATATATAAGATGAAAAATGTCTGATGAAGGCCGATGTGTGACCTGAAGATGCCCTCGGTCTGGTCTCCGTTCAGGCTCAGCACTTCCTCTGAGAGACGCGTCTGGACCCACGGCAGCTGCCGGTCAGGATAACGGTCCTTCTGCATCGACATCACTTCCTCCAGAGACGAGCCGAACATGGAGGGCCGGAAGATGGCGTTACGAGCGTGAGCGATCTCCTCGATCGAGGGCTTGTTCAAACCCTGCACACACAGAGAGCAGAGAACAAATCAGAGCTAAGATCATCACAGTGCATGCTGGGATTGCTGAGTCTGCGGACGAGCTCCTAAACATCATCCATTTCAAAATGAGACTTCTCCAGGGATATATGTATGTTACTATGCTGCCAAATGTTTAGCTCATACAAATCAATGAACAATGAACGTCAATGTGCGGCAATCCTATTAAAATTGCAGGGCTAAAATACAGGATTACATTTGGTACTCTTTCACAAACTGTAGATTTTAAATATTTTCAATTCATATTAAAACAATAATAAAATAATACTCATTGCGCTCACATTTTCACTGGTTGCATACATATTAAATATCTTTGAAAATAATATCATCACTGATTTGATTACATTTATTTAGAAAATATTATTTTAAATGCATATTTAAGTTTGCATATAATGTTTTAAAATAATACTGCCAAAATATATATTCTTATAAAAAATTAAAATAATTATAAAACAATTCTTATTACATTCACATTTTCACTGATTGTGTTCATTTTAAATATTATACATTTATATTATACGTTTGAAAATAATATTTTCATTGATTAAATTTATTAGGAAAATATTATTTTAAAAGTAAATACTGTGAAAATAATAATAAATTAATACTGATTATATGCACATTTTAAATATTTTAAATTAATTTATTCAAATTGAAATAATAAAATACTAATTACATTCATATATATATATATATATATATATATATATATATATATATATATATATTTTTTTTTTTTTGGTCATATTATAAGTTTGAAAAATAATATTGTCAAAATAATAATAAATTAATACTGATTATATGCACATTTTAAATATTTTAAATTCATTATATATATATATATATATATATATATCTATAATTCATATATATATATATATATATATATATATCTATATATATATATAGATATATATATATATATATATATATATATATATATAAATTCATATTGTAAGTGTGAAAATAATAATATCAATTATTACATTTATTTAGAAAATTGTATTCTCAAAATAATAGAAGGATATGCTATCCAGTATAATAATGTTTGCTCTACTAATAAATTTGCTGATGAAATCATGTATTATTTATTTGCATAAAGAAAAAAAGAAGAATACTTGGGGAAAAAAATGCATTTAGTTATGTTTTAAAAAAAAACTCAATTTTTGATTTTAGAAAACAATATAGGGAAATAGTCTTAAACAAACAAACAAACAAAAAATCCAGATTCTCTAGATCTGGAAATGACTCAAATCAAATCCCACACTTTTCCAAACTTGGATCCCTGCCTTTTTACCTTTTATGCATGTGTGCTTTGAATGACGCCTATGTAGGCAGCACACTAGGGTTTGGAGCGGAGCCGAGTTTTGAGCGTTATGCACAAACACACATTTATACACAAACCCACAGACTCTCCACAGGACACGTCCACACTAAACACATGCATGTGCTTCACACCGGGATCATCCCGTCACGCGTGTGCGATGATACCCATCATGTCAGAGTGCATATCACCATGTGACTGTCTGTCGTCACGGCGACGTCTCCAGGGCAACAGGAGAATTCCGGAAACTGAATGTTAATTAAAACTGTTAAATAGCAGGATGAACCAGACCCCCACGACACTTCACAGCCAATTAACACACGCAGCGCATTAGAGCACAAACAGACGCTCTGCAAACACTGAGCCATTCATTCAACGCAAAAACAAATCTTTTTTCACAATTTCAGTCTTTTTTAGCTTTTTAATTAAAAAAAAAATCACATTTTATTCAGCGTGTTACACTGCATACCATTTAAAATATTTTAATTCATATGATAAGCTTTCAAATAATGCAAATATTAATAATAATAAATATTTTAATAATAAAAAAATAAAAACAATAAGATAATAATATTATGATATTTGTACGTTTGAAAATAAAATCATCAAATTAATAAAATTACAAATTTTATTAATTTTTAAATGTTTTAAATATATTACATTCATTTAAGTTTTAAAATAATATTTACAATAAAATAATGTTTTCAAAATAATAAAACAATACTGATTACATTACGATCACAACTTCACTAATTGCACACATTTAAATATATAAAAGTTCTAAAATGTCACTGATTACAGGTATTTAGAAAATGTTATTTTCAAATTAAGTTATGAAATATTCTACATACAGATAATATTTACATTTTCACTGACTGTGTTAATTTTAAATGTTTTAAATCCGTATTATAAATAAAATATAAATACAAATATAGCAAATATTTTAAAATAATATTGGCAAAACTTTTAACTTTTAACATTTTTAATTTAAGTGTTATATGCTGATTCTTTGTCATTATTTGTGAAACAGAGTTTGCGCTCTGATGAGGAAGTCACGCACCTTCTTGGCTCCGGTGAGCGCAGCTTTCTGTAGTTTACGGTAACAGTATTTTGCATAGCTGCTAATCGCCACTCCTGCAACACAGAAACACAAGCAGACGTCAAATATAACGCAGATTCAGCTTCAGATATTCAGCATCTTAGGAGTCTAATAATAACTGTCGGGTCAGTGTGGAGCACAGAGCTTCATTTCACTTTGCTGCGTGCTTTAACAGCTGAATGCAAAATGTGTAACCTTAATATTCATTGATTTAAAACTTTCATTCCTTAATAATTCTAATCTTGCTAACCATTGAAAAATATTGCAAATTTGCACACTATTTATCTGCTGTAGGTTCACATCCTATTAAATGTTTGACCATTGCTAATATCACTGGAGTACTTATATTTTAAATATGTTTTTATATTTAATATTTTTCTGAGTTCTGAGTTAAAATATTACTGAACAGCAGCATTATAAATATTTTAAAAAATAATAAACAAAAAATAATTGAAATTTATGGTTAAAATTATTGGAAAAAAAGTTTGTAATTGAGTTAGTTAAGAAAAATAAAATAATTCCTAAAAACAAACACACATACACACACACACACACACACACACACACACACACACACACACACATATATACATACTCACAAACACACACACACACACACACACACACACATATATATATAGCTTCTCAATTATATCTAAATGTATCTAAAATTAAAAATGCAAACAGGAAATATAAAAATGAAATCAAATTCAAAATGTAAACATGAATTAATTAATTAATTAAAAACTGACATTATAATAGTATGCCAGTGATACGAAAATAACATCCACACATTTAAATACTTTAAAATCATATTATAAAATATTCTAAATAAAACATTACTAAACTAACTTTAAAATCCTTTTAAATTAAAACTAAAAACTTCATAAAACTTTAACATAAATCAATATATTTAATATCGTTTATATTTTACAATTTTATATTATTACATTTCATATATTTATTATTTAATATACTAAATTGACATAAAAAAACAAAAGCTCATAAAAATGACAAACACACAACAAAATGTCTACAACTTTAACTCAAAATGAAAACAGAAAATAAAAATAATGAATCCAGTTTAAAATACAAACTAAATAAAATACTAAAATAAAATGCGTATGTTTACTATGTCATTCCTGGAATTGATTTATTTGGATAGTGGCTTCTGTCCAGATTATAAGCTATTAAGTATAACTTCCTTCTTGTTATTTGTGAAAATGAGTAAATCCTGCATCATTTTGTTAGAGCTTGGCTTTTTAATCCCGAGTTCCTGTTCCAGCAGGAGATGCGGGGGTTGTTTCGCAGGGTTTCTGCATACCCTTGGTGTCGTTGAGAGGGTCCATGTGTCTGCAGATGTAGCCCTCCAGATAGTTGTGGAAGCGAGGCGTCGGGGGGAAGAAGGCCAGACAGATGGCCATGAGCTCCCAGCCTCTCTGGAGACTGTCGTAGCGGAAGTTCTCTGTGGTCTGTCGGCAGAGCTGGATGTAGAGCTCGTCCCGCAGGCCCTGGCAGCTCCAGCCCCTCACTGCCACCTCCAGAGCCACGGACAGACTCTCCCCTTCCCCCCCCCTCTCCCACATATATCTCTACAAGATTTAAAAGATCCACACCCCCTCCCCTCACCACCCTCTCCGTCGTCATGATCATGGGCTTCTTGATGGGCTCGCTGCTCCACGCCAGCATGTTGGCGATGGACACTTTCCTCCTGAACAGACCCTGGAAGACAGGAGCAACTTTGTTGTCATTAATATTTTTAATTCGTTTTTAATTTGTATATTTTCCATTTTAATTTTAGTTTTAGTAATTTATATTTTTACATATTTATTTTTATAATTTAAATTTTAGTCATTTTATTGTGTTTTTGTCATTTTTATTAGTTTTTATTAATATTTAGAATTCATTTTTATTTTTATATTTAAATTTTACTTTTAAGTTTGTTTTTTGTCATTTTTATCAGTTATTATTTTTTATTAGATTTTATTTGTATATTTTACATTTTAATTTTAGATTTAGTCACTTATATTTGTATATTTTTACATTTTATTTTATATTTATTTTTATTTTTTTAATTTTAGTTTTAGTCATTTTATTGTGTTTTTGTAATTTTTATTAGTTTTTATTAATATTTCGAATTAATTTTTATTTTTATATTTAACATTTTAATTTTACTTTTAAATTTGTTTTATTTTGTCATTTTTATTACTTATAATTTTTAATTCATTTTTATTTGTATATTTTACATTTTAATTTTACATTTGGTAATTTATATTTTTACATTTTATTTTATATTTATTTTTATATTTTTAATGTTAGTTTTAGTCATTTTATTGTTTTTGTAATTTTTATTAATATTTAGAATTCATTTTCATTTTTATATTTTACATTTTAATTTTACTTGTTTGTTTTATTTTGTAATTTGTATTAGTTATTATTCTTTTTTAAATTCATTTTTAATTATAGTTTACATTTTAATTTTAGATTTATTAATCCTGTTTTTTGTTTTTCGTAATGTTTATTAGTTAATTTATTTAACAATATTTTGAATTAGCGTTTATTTTTTATATTTTCACGTATAATTATTTTTTACATTTTTAGTTGTAGTAATTGTGTGCTTTTGTATCTTTTATTAGTTGTTATAAACAATTTGAATTATATTTATACTTAAATTTTTCATTTTAATTTCAGTTTTAGTAATTTTGTAGTGTTTTTTTATTAACTTTTTAAATATGTTTTTACAATTTTAATTTATTTATTTTAGTACTAAAAATAATTTGTAATAAAAAAATTTTTTTTACATTTTATATATTATTTATTCCTTTTCAAGTTCCATTTTCCATATTCCATTTTAAGTAATTATTTTTTAAGTTTCAAGTTTAACCAAGATTACTTTTCCAGTGTCACATTTAAACCCTGCACAGAATCACATATGAAATATCAAAATATTATAAAAATATATATTTTTTTAAAGTTTGAATATTTGATATTGTGAGAAATATATATATATTTTCCATGTCAATTTTAGTTCTAGTGTTTGATGTATTTATTAATTTGTTATTATTTAGTTTTTAGCTTTATTCATATTTTGAGTTAGTTTTTATTTTTATATTTTCTAAAGCAATTTTAGTAATTTTGTTGTGCGTTATTAGTTTTTATTAATATTTTGAAATAGTCTTTAATTTTATATTTTTTAAATGTTCATACAGTTTTTATTCATTTTTATCTTGTAATGTAAATCAATAAGATCCATAACAGTATAGCAGATAAAATGAAATAAATATTAGTCGTCACTCTATATCTTCAATAATGTCTTAGAAAGATGATCAAAACATATAATGCAATGCAATCCAATGATGATTGAGACCTTAGATATTAAGGAATCACATAAGAGACAGTAGGTTTCTAGGGTTTAATGGGTGTTTTGGTGCACCTGCGTGTGCTTGTTGAAGTGTTTGGACGCCCAGTTCTCGATGTCCGTCTCGGAGGATGGTTTGCGGAGCGTGAATTCTGGGAAGACACCGCAGCTCGCGCTGGGCATCATGTTGCGAGCGTTTCGACTGGCCTCGAACTGAGAACACGCTCCGAGATCCTCCGACTGAAAGAAAGAAAACACTGTGTGTTGATGCTGAAGAGCGGCATTGAGGGCAGAGGAAGCACAGATATTAAAGCCGTCTCAGCCGCAGGAGCGGGTCAAGAGGAGGCCGAGAGGAAATGAGTCAAGCTCCAAAATAATGAGAACAACAGCAGGACTGCAGAAATACCTCCTTCAGGCAATTATACAATTACACAGTTTGACATGATTCAAGCACTTTCCTCTCGTGGCCTCAGTAACATCAGCTGTTACCAAACGCGTCATGCAAAGTTAACTCACAATATATTAATAACATGGACCTGAGAAATTTGTACAATTTCTACAATTTCTGAAGAAGGGGAAAAATACAAATATAAATATTTATGTATTTATCTATTGGATGATGCTTTTTATTTTTAACTTGCAAACATTACTTTAAATAGCTTCTTGTAATTTTTTATTTTGTTTTTTTTTTGTAGTAAACGAAAAAAATAAAAAAAACAAAGATCATGTCGTTTTTTAAACATAAATATTAAAAGTAGCAATAAAAAGAACTTTAAAATCCTCCCAGAATGCCTCAGCAACTGCATTGAAACGATCTAAAGCATACTCAGAAAAACCTTAGCAAATGCACAGCAACGTTCTAAAGAAAGCATGCTCGGAACACCCTTAGCAACTGCATGGCATAGCTGACTCCTAACCCTAAGGTTGTGGGTTCGAGTCTCGGGCCGGTAATACCACGACTGAGGTGCCCTTGAGCAAGGCACCGAACCCCCAACTGCTCCCCAGGCACCGCAGCATAAATGGCTGCCCACTGCTCCGGGTGTGTGTTCACAGCACTATTACATTCACTGCAGACAGCCTCGCACTTTGGAAGCGTGGAGTGGAGCTCTGCCCCCTGCATCGCGGGTCACCATACTTGGCTGTATGTCACATCACTATCACTATCACTATCACTATGTTCTAAAACATACTCAAAACACCCTTAGCAACTGCATAGCAATGTTCTGAAACATACTCAGAGCAACTTAGCAACTGCATAGCAACACGCTAAAAACTGTCTAAAATGCCCAAGCAACCATTTTTGAACTGGAGTACACAGACGAAGAACTAACCGGGCGTGACCTTTCCAACGTGATTACGTAATGTGAAGTGTCGCATCGCCAGTGTTGGGAGTAACGCATTACAAACGTAAAAATATTACAGTAATATACTACTTTTTGCTGTAATTGCAGTAAAATAACACATTAGTAATAAAATGTGGGTAATATTATTACTCGTTACAATCTCGGTAATGCATGTTGCAACAACATAATTTAAGTTAAAATTAAGTGGTGAATTTACCAACATTGCAGAACAGCACCAGAGAAAACATTCTGTGGGTAAAATAGTCCGTCTGTTTCCTGCTGCTGGAATTCATCGGTTGAGATAACTGCAGAGACGGATTCTACCTTTTTGAGATGGACACACTCCCGTTATTTATAGTTCATCAGAGAAAAGTCATGTGCAATCTATGTGTGACACCAAACTCTCAACATCGAGAAATAGCACAAGTAACTGAAGAAACACCTGGACTGGTGCCACTAACAAGATCCGATACGAGAAAGAATGCGGCGGATGAGCAACAGAAATTAAGTTCAACTAAAAATAACAAAAAGTTTTCTTTTTTATTTATTTATTTTTTTTTAAATCAAGGTCTATATATAAAATTAATGGCATATTCTTTTAGTCTAGCTTAAAATTAATTCGTTTTGGGTTGTTTAGCAAATTATATTTTTTATAATTTTTACTACAGTAGCAGACCTACCATATCACCCTCTGCTGGATGTATAATGAGCGGCAATAAACTACATTTTAGCATTTAAAATTTCTGTGGATATTTTGGTGAAAGTAACTTAAAAGTAGTGTAACATTACAATTCAGAGACAGCAATATTGTAATGTAACTAATTACTTTCAAAAGACAGTAACTAGTAATATATAATGCATTACATTTTGGAAGTAACTTGCACAACACTGCACATCACAGAGCTAGTGCAAGACGAGCAATTGTGCTTAAAAAGTATATACTTTTACAGTATATCATTTTTTTAGAAAATGACAGATGGTTGTGCTAGATCAGACCCTCCTCGGCTGGGATCATGTAGAGCCCTTTGAAGCTGCACTGAAACTGCAATTTGGACCTTCAACACCTTGATCCCCATTGAAATCCACTATATGGAGAAAAATCCCGGAATGTTTTCCTCAAAAACCTTAATTTCTTTGCGACTGAAGTAAGAAAGACATTAACAACTTAAATGACAGGGGCGTGAGTAAATTATTAGGAAATTTTATTCTGGAAGTGAACTAATCCTTTAACTGTCCTAAAACAAGCTTGAATTGCTTTATGCAAAATATGATTTTGATGTTTGGTGTGGAATGTGGTGATGTCAGGCGTGCGTGTTGGTGATGTGAGTGTGATGCCTTACATAAGCGTGAGCACTCTTTAAACTGCACATGCTGAAATATTGATGTGGAACAGAAGGGCGTGTCTGTGTGTGTGTGTGTGTGTGTGTGTGTGTGTGTGTGTGTGTGTGTGTGTCTGTGTGTGATCTGCTAGAAACACTGCAAATGGAGAAACATCACATACACCAACAAACCTGCCCTGAATAGTCAGCAGCTGCAGTTGCTAGGGCATTCGGCCATTTGTTTTTAGAGCATTGCTATGCAGTTGCTAGGGGATTCTGACAGGCTTTTAGAGCGTTGTTATGGTGTTCTGGGCGGTTTTTAAAGGCGTTGCTATGCAGTTGCTAGGGGATACTGACAGGTTTTTAGAGCGTTGTTATGGTGTTCTGGGCGGTTTTTAAAAATCGTTGCTATGCATTTGCTAGGGGATACTGACAGGTTTTTAGAGCGTTGTTATGGTGTTCTGGGCGGTTTTTAAAGCGTTGCTATGCAGTTGCTAGGGGATACTGACAGGTTTTTAGAGGCGTTGTTATGGTGTTCTGGGCGGTTTTTTAAAGCGTTGCTATGCAGTTGCTAGGGGATACTGACAGGTTTTGCTAGAGGGTTGTACTGGTGTTCTGGGCGGTTTTTAAAGCGTTGCTTATGCAGTTCTAGGGGATACTGACAGGTTTTTAGAGCGTTGTTAGGTTTGGGTTTCTGGGCGGTTTTTAAAGCGTTGCTATGCAGTTGCTAGGGGATACTGAACAGGTTTTTAGAGCGTTGTTATGGTGTTTGGGGGCGGTTTTTTAAAGCGTTGCTATGCAGTTGCTAGGGGATACTGACAGGTTTTTTAGAGCGTTGTTATGGTGTGTTCTGGGTGGTTTTTAAAGCGTTGCTATACAGTTGCTGGGGATACTGACAGGTTTTTAAAGCGTTGCTATGCAGTTGCTGGGGATACTGACAGGTTTTTAAACCGTTGCTGTGCAGTTGCTAGGGGATACTGACAGGTTTTTAGAGCGTTGTTATGGTGTTCTGGGTGGTTTTTAAACCGTTGCTGTGCAGTTGCTAGGGGATTCTCACAGGTTTTTAGAGCATTGTTATGGTGTTCTGGGTGGTTTTTAAAGCGTTGCTATGCAGTTGCTGGGGATACTGACAGGTTTTTAAAGCGTTGCTATGCAGTTGCTGGGGCATTCGGCCATTTGTTTTTAGAGCATTGCTATGCAGTTGCTAGGATATTCTCACAGGCTTTTAGAGCGTTGTTATGGTGTTCTGGGTGGTTTTTAAAGCGTTACTATGCAGTTGCTAGGGCATTCGGCCATTTGTTTTTAGAGCATTGCTATGCAGTTGCTAGGGGATTCTGACAGGCTTTTAGAGCGTTGTTATGGTGTTCTGGGCGGTTTTTAAAGCGTTGCTATGCAGTTGCTAGGGGATACTGACAGGTTTTTAGAGCGTTGTTATGGTGTTCTGGGCGGGTTTTTTTTTAAAGCGTTGCTATGCAGTTGCTAGGGGATACTGGACAGGTTTTTAGAGCGTTGTTATGGTGTTCTGGGCGGGTTTTTAAAGCGTTGCTATGCAGTTGCTAGGGGATACTGACAGGTTTTTAGAGCGTTGTTATGGTGTTTCTGGGCGGTTTTTTAAAGCGTTTGCTATGCAGTTGCTAGGGGATACTGACAGGTTTTTAGAGCGTTGTTATGGTGTTCTGGGTGGTTTTTAAAGCGTTACTATGCAGTTGCTATGGGATACTGACAGGTTTTTAGAGCATTGTTATGGTGTTCTGGGCGGTTTTTAAAGCGTTGCTATGCAGTTGCTAGGGGATACTGACAGGTTTTTAGAGCATTGTTATGGTGTTCTGGGGGGGTTTTTAAAAGCGTTGCTATACAGTTGCTGGGGATACTGACAGGTTTTTAAAGCGTTGCTATGCAGTTGCCTGGGATACTTACAAATTTTTTAAACCGTTGCTGTGCAGTTGCTAGGGGATTCTCACAGGTTTTTAGAGCGTTGTTATGGTGTTCTGGGTGGTTTTTAAAGCGTTGCTATACAGTTGCTGGGGATACTGACAGGTTTTTAAAGCGTTGCTATGCAGTTGCTGGGGCATTCGGCCATTTGTTTTTAGAGCATTGCTATGCAGTTGCTAGGATATTCTCACAGGCTTTTAGAGCGTTGTTATGGTGTTCTGGGCGGTTTTTAAAGCGTTACTATGCAGTTGCTAGGGCATTCGGCCATTTGTTTTTAGAGCATTTGCTATGCAGTTGCTAGGGGATTTCTGACAGGCTTTTAGAGCGTTTGTTATGGTGTTCTGGGCGGTTTTTAAAGCGTTGCTATGCATGCAGTTGCTAGGGGATACTGACAGGTTTTTAGAGCGTTGTTATGGTGTTCTGGGCGGTTTTTAAAGCGTTGCTATGCAGTTGCTAGGGGATACTGACAGGTTTTTAGAGCATTGTTATGGTGTTCTGGGTGGTTTTTAAAGCGTTGCTATGCAGTTGCTAGGGGATACTGACAGGTTTTTAGAGCGTTGTTATGGTGTTCTGGGCGGTTTTTTAAAGCGTTGCTATGCAATTGCTAGGGGATACTGACAGGTTTTTTAGAGCGTTGTTTATGGTGTTTGGGGCGGTTTTTAAAGCGTTGCTATGCAGTTGCTAGGGGATACTGACAGGTTTTTAGAGCGTTGTTATGGTGTTCTGGGCGGTTTTTAAAGCGTTGCTATGCAGTTGCTAGGGGATACTGACAGGTTTTTAGAGCGTTGTTATGGTGTTCTGGGTGGTTTTTAAAGCGTTGCTATACAGTTGCTGGGGATACTGACAGGTTTTTAAAGCGTTGCTATGCAGTTGCTGGGGATACTGACAGGTTTTTAAACCGTTGCTGTGCAGTTGCTAGGGGATTCTCACAGGTTTTTAGAGCATTGTTATGGTGTTCTGGGCGGTTTTTATTCTTTTTTAAAGCGTTGCTATGCAATTGCTAGGGGATACTGACAGGTTTTTAGAGCGTTGTTATGGTGTTCTGGGTGGTTTTTAAAAGCGTTACTATGCAGTTGCTATGGGATACTGACAGGTTTTGCTTTTTAGAGCATTGTTATGGTGTTCTGGGTGGTTTTTAAAGCGTTGCTATGCAGTTGCTAGGGGATACTGACAGGTTTTAAAGCGTTTGCTATGCAGTTGCTGGGGCATTCGGCCATTTGTTTTTAGAGCATTGCTATGCAGTTGCTTAGGGTATTCTCACAGGCTTTTTAGAGCGGTTGTTATGGTGTTCTGGGTGGTTTTTAAAGCGTTACTATGCAGTTGCTATGGGATTCTGACAGGTTTTTAGAGCGTTGTTATGGTATTCTGGGCGGTTTTTAAAGCGTTGCTATGCAGTTGCTAGGGGATACTGACAGGTTTTTAGAGCGGTTGTTATGGTGTTCTGGGTGGTTTTTTAAAGCGTTTTACTATGCAGTTGCTATGGGATACTGACAGGTTTTTAGAGCATTGTTATGGTGTTCTGGGCGGTTTTTTTTTGTTTTAAAGCGTTGCTATGCAGTTGCTAGGGGATACTGACAGGTTTTTAGAGCGTTGTTATGGTGTTCTGGGTGGTTTTTAAAGCGTTACTATGCAGTTGCTAGGGGATACTGACAGGTTTTTAGAGCGTTGTTATGGTGTTCTGGGTGGTTTTTAAAGCGTTGCTATGCAGTTGCTAGGGGATACTGACAGGTTTTTAGAGCGTTGTTATGGTGTTCTGGGTGGTTTTTAAAGCGTTGCTATGCAGTTGCTAGGGGATACTGACAGGTTTTTAAAGTGTTGCTATGCAGTTGCTGGGGCATTCGGCCATTTGTTTTTAGAGCATTGCTATGCAGTTGCTAGGGTATTCTCACAGGCTTTTAGAGCGTTGTTATGGTTGTTTCTGGGTGTTTTTTGGTTTTTAAAGCGTTGCTATGCAGTTGCTAGGGTATTCTCACAGGCTTTTAGAGCGTTGTTATGGTGTTCTGGGTGGTTTTTAAAGCGTTACTATGCAGTTGCTATGGGATTCTGACAGGTTTTTAGAGCGTTGTTATGGTATTCTGGGTGGTTTTTTTTCTAAAGCGTTGCCTATGCAGTTTGCTAGGGGATAACTGACAGGTTTTTAGAGCATTGTTATGGTGTTTCTGGGTGGTTTTTTAAAGCGTTGCTATGCAGTTGCTAGGGGATACTGACAGGTTTTTAGAGCGTTGTTATGGTGTTCTGGGTGGTTTTTAAAGCGTTGCTATGCAGTTACTAGGGTGTTCTGGGCAGTTTTTAGAGCATTGCTATGCAGTTGCTAGGGGATCCTGACAGGTTTTTAAAGTGCTGCTATGCAGTTGCTAGGGTGTTAATTTAATTTTAATTTAATTTTAATTTAATTTTAATTTTAATTTTAATTTTAATTTTAATTTTAATTTTAGTTTAATTTTAATTTAATTTTAATTTAATTTTAATTTAATTTTAATTTCTGGGAGGTTTTTAGATCATTGCTATGCAGTTGCTAGGGGATTCTGACAGGTTTTTAAAGTGCTGCTATGCAGTTGCTAGGGTGTTAATTTAATTTTAATTTAATTTTAATTTAATTTTAATTTAATTTTAATTTAATTTTAATTTAATTTTAATTTAATTTTAATTTAATTTTAATTTAATTTTAATTTAATTTTAATTTAATTTTAATTTCTGGGAGGTTTTTAGATCATTGCTATGCAGTTGCTAGGGGATTAAAACGCTGCTATTTAGAACGTTGTTATGGTGTTCTGGGTGGTTTTTAAAGCGTTGCTATGCAGTTGCTAGGGGATTCTCACAGGTTTTTAGAGCATTGTTATGGTGTTCTGGGTGGTTTTTAAAGCGTTGCTATGCAGTTGCTAGGGGATTCTGACAGGTTTTTTAGAGCGTTGTTATGGTGTTCTGGGCGGTTTTTAAAGCGTTGCTATGCAGTTGCTAGGGGATTCTGACAGGTTTTTAGAGCGTTGTTATGGTGTTCTGGGCGGTTTTTAAAGCGTTGCTATGCAGTTGCTAGGGGATTCTGACAGGTTTTTAGAACGTTGTTATGGTGTTCTGGGTGGTTTTTAAAGCGTTGCTATGCAGTTGCTGGGGGATTGTGACAGATTTTCAGAGTGTTGCTATGCAGTTGCTAGGCTAAACTGGGTGATTTTAGAGCATCAGTTGCTAGAGTGTTCTTTAAAGTTTTGCTATGCAGTTGCTAGAGTGTTCTAAGAGGTTTTTAGAGTGTTGCTATGCAGTTGCTAGGGTGTTATGGGAGGTTTGTGTGCCTGTTCCTGCTGAAGCTGCTGTCTGCCTCCTTTACTATCAGCAAATAGAGCAGAACATTAAAAATCCTCCAAGGAAACTCTCACACAGTTTAGCTCGGCTCAGCCCAGTATCTCCAGAACAAAGATATCAGTGGTTGGGTAACAGGCGTCTGAGGGTCAGCTGGCCCAATTAACCTCACTGGCAGCGCTTAAGCGGCAGGTCAGGCCTGATTCAGAACAGCTAAACGCTCATTATAGTGGGCTGAAAGAGTTCAGCTCATCGGAGGATTCCAGCTCATTCATGACCTCAGTGCCAATATGTCCAAAAACACTTTCTACTGCGCCGCTGAAACTGACATCACACAATCTGAGTTCATTGCTGTTAATGAAACAGTGTCTAATGTCTAATAAAGCCTCAGTTTCTTTAAATGCATTCCTCTGATTTTTGATTGTATCTTACATTCATAATGTTCTATTCCACTCTAATCACAATTTCCTTCATTAAAACAGTGATTCTCAGTGCTTTACGTGTTTCCATTTGAACCCTTTTTAGCTTGAAACACCCCTGAGATTTAAAGTTCATATTTAAATCTCATGTTCATAGTTCTCTGATGTTGGTCAATGGTCATGTGACATGAAGGTAAACAATCCGATATTTCATAATTTTTAGCACAAGTGTATTGAGAGTGTTGCTATACAGTTGCTAGGACATTCTATAATGTTTATAAAGCATTGCCATGCTATTTCTAGGTCATTCTGGGCATTTTTATGGTGTTGCTATGCTAGAGCTTGAGCATTGTTAGAGCATTGTGGTAGGTTTAATAGCATGTTGCTATGCAGTTGCTAAGGCTTTTTTGGTGTTTTTGAGTGTTGCTATGCAGTTGCTAGACCTTTCTGAGCGGTTTTTAAAGTGTTGCTATGCAATAGCTAGGCTGCTTTACTGTTTCACACCAAAAGAGTCCAGCACCTCTAAATTTTATATCTCCTGGTTTTTAGACCGTTGCTAAGTAGTTGCTAGGGGGTTCTTGAAGTTTTTAATTCATAGCTATGCATCCTACAGTGCACGCCTGTGGGATCTTCAGCTGGTTTTATGGTCCAGAAGAACAGTGCATTTAATTACTTAGTAAAGTAACAATGTAGCTCTCCCTAACAAGACATGAATTTAGGACTCGCCCACGAGACGACTGAACTAAAGTATCCATATTGAAAGTTGTTGCCCATTCTCAATGGTAAAAAGTTGCCCCATGTATCATTAGCCTAATACTAGAGGTTGGAAAGTTAGAGGATTAACCTGAAGTAGTAACTAAATAAAAATAAAATGTTATACTTGACACACAAAAAACAAAAAAAAAATTCACAGAATATCACAACACAAAAAAAAAATGGCAATCAGGACTGTAATGTATCCCAGGTATCGTAATAATCTGGTAGTGACCTCCAATCCGCTGCAGTGACATAAATATGGGAATCTCTGCAATGTTTTGAGTTTCTGATGCAACGCGCATGTCGTTGTGCATTACCTGCGAGGGATGGAGGTAAGGTTCAGGTGATGCCAGGTTAGTTTGCACCGACAGACTCTTTTCTAGCAGCGTCTGAGGAAATGCCAGTCTGTCCAGGGTGGCGCGCTTCCAGTGTCTTTCCTGTAGCGCAAGAGCCTCGTCTTCGCTGAACGCCCGCACCACCGGACCAGGCAGTGGCAGGGGCATCGCCCCGTCGCTTTCATACCCGTCTTTCGCTCCCTGGTCAGAAGACACGCCCCCTCGCTGATGTATCATCTGCTGAGCCTCCCATGCCAACCGGGCTTGAGTGATCATGGCCCCGAGTCCGGACCCCATGCCGTCGCCCTCTCCTCCCGGCAAAGACGGCTTCCGGTTCTTACGTTTCCGATTGCCACCGTTGAGATCGTGGCTGTGCTGTAGGGTAAAGGAGCCGCCATAAGAAAATCCGGCTGACACCGCCAACTAAACTTATAACCCCCCGTAGCTCAGCAGACGCTCGGTTGTCCTAAACCGAGGGGAGGAGCCAGACTGCTCGACATAAACTAGCTGCTTTACATATTCCCGCCCAGCAGGGCTATACTCCCGCCCACTAGAGTTATAATCCCGCCCACCAGAGTGGTAGTCCCTCATGCCTGAGCTATAATCCCGCCCACTGGAGTTGTAGTCCCGCCCACTCGAGTTATAGTCTCGATCGCCCTGGTTGGGCGTCTTCTCGGGGGTGGAGCTCCGCTGTCTTGTCAACACCAGTTGACCGTAAGGAGACGGGCTTTGCTTGGGAGAGTGGTAAAGACCTGGTTTTCGCGCCGGAGACCTGTCGGAGCAAAAAAAGGCCTGGTCGCAGTGCATGGCAGTGGGCGGTTCATCATAAATAGGTTGGGACTGGTATTCCGAGGGCGGTTCCTCGTACAAAGGAGGCTCGTAAGCATAGCGGGGGGACGATGGCTGGGAATCGCCCGAGCAGCGCCGCTGAGTGCCGCCCAAGTCCACTCTCTTTAGAAACGGAGACTGCGACGGCGGGCGGTCGGGCAGAGAAAGGGGCGTGGCTTCAAGGTCGGAAGGAGCGTTGCTGGACGAGCATCTGGAGCGTGGGGAAGAACTGGAGTATCCGTTTCCCTGCGTCAGAAAACTGGCTTCTCGATCTGACACTTTGATGAGCATCCGCTCTCTGGTGCCAGTGCCCCATCTGAACCTACACGAAAGAAAACAAGGACATTTTTTAGCTAAAATAAAATAGTAACAAATGTCTAAATAAATAATTTTAATAAGAAAATTATACAATTTTTTTTTACTATTTATTAAAGGAGTAATGCAATGAAAAGTTAAATATATATGAACATATATAAACATTAATATTTACTTTTTTTTGTTGTTTTATTTTACTCAGTTTTTTTATTTTAACTTGGTGATATTCATGTTTCATTCCTCTTTAATAAATAGTTAAGATTATAATTAAGACTATTTAATTATAAATTAGATTTTCTTTACTGTTTATTAAACGGACATCTGTATCATTAAAAGTAAAACAAAACAAAATAAAAAAAACAAACATCTATTTTTAATTAAACAAAAATCATCTTATTTCATTTTACTATTTACAATAAATCTTCTTGAATATGTAGTAGTAATTAAATGTTTATTAAAAGGGCCATATCATGAAAATATAAATAATATAAATATATGCCATCCTATTTTGCTCTGTAGACATTTTTTAACCTTCACATCTCAAACTTCATTTTCCAGTGCAAAAAGTCAAGTTCGTTCTGAAATTATCACAAACCATTTTACTTCTTAAATGTGATGAATTTCCAAGAATTACCAAATATTCACTGAGGGGAAAAAAAGGACTGATTGTTTGTTCAAATCACTAACATTAACTATAGCAATAATAAAAGTGAAGCTTGACTTCAAATCGAGCACCACTAAAAATCTCAGTCATTCAAGCCTTTCAAAGGCAATTTTAAAAGATCTGAATCTAAGAGTTCTGTGAGTTTAAAGAGCACAGAAAAGGCCTCAAGAAAAGAAGTGTGTAAAATCAATTCAGCACTTGGCCACCACGGCCCTCTGAAGGCTCCCCATGACCAGACTGGATTACACAGCCAAGTGTGTGTGTGTGTGTGTGAGTGTGTGTGTGTGCTCACTTCTTTAGTAGCCGGATTAAAACTCTGAACACAAGAAACTTATCTCTCACTCCTTCTCTCTCTCGAGCAAGAGACCCACTACAAAGTGAGCAGTGTTTTCCTCTGGATATTAATTATTCATGGATATCCGACCTTCAAATCAATTTACACATTCTATGCCTCTCTCTTCTTTCATTCCCTCCTCCTCCTCCTCTGTCACACAAAATCATTTCACGACCCTCCCTTCCTCATCCCCGCGCTCCTCATGGGATGAAACTATTTAAGTGCGACTCCATTGGAATATTAAATCTGAAAAACAGCTTGAAGCGCCTGTTTTCTTCACTTTTATTCCATTCATTTTTTAATGCACACGGAAAATCGTACATATCTCTCACTATTAAGCGTCAAGCCATTCGTCATTAACCGTACAAACGTCTTCCGACCGCCCATTTTTCTCAGGTTTCCGGAAAGATTTTAGCAATTAAAAGCAAAATCACACCGAGTTTGTGGCTTTTATGTAAGCATAATGCATTGTTTAATAACCTCAGAACTTATAGTAGGTCTGTCTGGAAAGCTTATACTGTTATTGCAAAAAAAAAAAACTACTTCTCTATGGACAAAAACATTATTTTCTTACACACTATAATTCTATTTATGCTATTTTTGCAGTATACAGTAAGTATTCTATGTACAGTATATTGGTTTTCTGTATGCATGGAATAGAGTGCAACAGTCAGGAAATTGCATTTGATGCAAAAAATAAATAAATAAATAAATAAATAAATAAAAGATTTTCTTAATCAGTATTTTTGTCTTGTTTTCTAGTACAAATATATAAATATTCCTAAATCAAGATTTAGACATAAGACTTTAGCTATTACATCTTATTTTCCGAAAAATGTATCAAAATTAAATGAGTTTTTGCTTAAAACAAGAAAAAGTATCTGTCAATGAGGCAAGAAAAATAAACTCAAAAGGAAAACAGTTTGTCTTGTTTTAAGCAAAAACTCAATTTTGGTAAATTTTTTTCAGAAAAAAAAAACAAGTAATTTTGCTTCTCATTATATATATATACAGTATATATATATATATATATATATATATATATAAAATTTTTCTTTTGCAAAAAAAAAAAACATTCTGTTTTTTTTTTTTTTTTTTTTTGTAGTGTTCATACTATGTACTGCAAAAATAGCACGAATAGTATTGTAGTGTGCACATATATTATTGAAGTCTCAACAGGAAGCTAATTATTTCTGGTCCAGTCAAGCTTTCAAAACCCCTTACAGCGATAATCTTATGAAACAAATAAAAACAAGAGCGTCTGGAGAGCGGCTGTAAGGAGGAAGCTCGCTCAGACGGTCAAACTAAATGAAATCTGACCTCCGCCAGTGTCGTCTGGGTCTCAGATTGAAACCAAAAGGGATTCTGGGATGTTTTCCGTGTCAGTTCCTCCAGGGCTCGACAGTGCGAGCATTTCACTAGCGTTTAACACAAAAAATAGATGTGTGCGAACTGTAAAATGTATTTAGGAGCATGTCTGCGAATCAAAAAGACTCAGTGAGTTCTTAAAAAGTCTTAGATATCATAAATGCTATAACAAATGTCTTAATTATCAGTTGAAGAAGTCTTAAATTTAGGGATGGATAAAGAGGAATTGTGATACTGCCTGATGTGATTATTATATGTCAAAAAGCGCTGATCTCATTAAATAAAAGCTATCAATCAGATCCAGCAATAGAGAAGTATAGACATTTCAAAATAAGAGTCCCAGTGTATTTCGGGCTTCTTTATTGTAAAAAGTCCTGCATTATGGAATTTTTTTTTTCCCCTTGGTTATTATTGGTATTTTGGTTAAACTTTATATATGGGTACAGTACATTATCAAAATGAGAGTTGAAACAATTGATAAAAGCATCACAATAATCCACACCGCTCCAGGCCATCATCTTGAGAAGACAAAAGCTGCATGTTTGTAAGAAACAAATCCATCATTAAGAGATTTTAACATTGAACCAAAAAGTGCATCTGCTGTCGTCTCTCACATCAAAATCCAGCCACATGCTGGATTTGTTTCAGCTTTTGTCTTCTCCAGATGTGAACTGATGGACTGGAGTGCTGTGGATTACTTGTGGATTATTGTGATGTTTTTATCAGCTGTTTGGACTCTCATTCTGACGGCACCCATTCACTGCAGAGCAAGTGATGCAATGCTACATTTCTCCAAATCTGATGAAGAAACGAACTCATCGTAATCTTTGATGGCCTGAGGGTGAGCACATTTTCAGCTAATGTTTATTTTTGGATCTGGGATGCGCTCACCTGTCTCCCTCCTCGGCGGTGGACGTCTTCTCCTCCTGCTCCTGTGATGATGTGGTGCTGACGGCGCTGCGGGCGGGGCTGCTGTCGGCGGAGGCACTGGTCGTGGTGGCGGTGGGCGGAGCCGTGTTGGTGTTCTGCTTGAGTGTCTGTAGTTTGGCGAGGGGGATGATGTCACAGCTGTGTGGGCGGTGCCAGACGGTGCTCTGGGTAGAAGCGTTGTAGTAGTAGAATCGGGACGTTTTGGAGTCGAAAAGCTCCCACCACTGATCCTGTCCGCTGCGCTTGATCTGTACGCCCGCCGGGGCGTCCCAAACACACTCGCCCGTCAGCAGGTTGGCGTACATGCGCTCCCGGGTGCGCGGCTCGATGATTTCCACCCATTCCAACCTAAACACACATGAAAACACACTTTACACTCAGTAGTGAATTAATGGATCACACAAAACCTGTCAAGAACAAATAAGTCTACTTTTCAAACAGTAATATTTTAAGAATTATGACATAATTATGACCTGAATTATGACATTGTTACTGTAATGCAAAAGAAAACAAAGGCCTAATTTTTTTTTAATAATATATAATTTTCTCATTACTATGTTTATATATATTTGTAATGAGAAAATATAATATATATTAAAATGTATTTAAATAATGTATATTATAATATTATATAAATTATTTTATTATTATTATTATTATATTTTATTAATGTAATATAATAATGAGAATCTAATGAAAATCATGATTTTTTATTTTTTATTTTTTTTCGAAGAAAATGAAGCGTACTTTTTGAGCAGTAATAATTTTAGAATTATGACCTTATTTTTACAGAAATGAAACTATTATTCCTTTGAAATTCTTGCTACTTGAAACATCTTACAGTATTGAGAGACGATCTAATGAAAATCACTCTAAACACATTTTTCCATAAAAAGTTGTGTAAAAAAAAAAAATAATAAATAAAAGATAAAAAGTATTTAATACATAAATATATAACAATAAACACATGTTCTCTCTTAAATTCCATAAATAAATAAATAAAAAGTGATTTTATGGTTCTTTATGCAAAAATAAAAAACATTATGCAAAATAAAAACAAATATTATTCAGGTTTTGGGGGAAATATGACTGACCTATGACTGATATGTTTTTGTGAGATGCCCTTCAGAAAGTCATGATGTCAGAGAGAGGATTACAGTCATATCTGGAGTCATCATGATTTCTCATATGAGTCACGTATTACTGTGTGTGTGTGTGTGTGTGTGTGTGTGTGTGTGTGTGTGTGTGATATACGACAAGCTGCAAAACTCCAACAGACAGAGAGAGATGCTCGTTTTAGAAGATCGTTGTGCAGTTGTTTACATTTTTCATTATTTATAAGCATAAATAAAAATCTTATGAAGCCTAAATATAAAAGCTAAAAAGATTTTAATATTTTCTGAATTTGGCAAAACATAGACATAGTTTCGCTGCTACAGGCTGCGTGTTTATCTGTGTTCAGACGTTATTTTCATTGATTATGCACATTATATGTGTGTGATAATCAGATCTGTTAATCCCACGGTAAATTTCCTCTGATCCCATAATCAGATCTAATCTGCTCTAATCCAGGATAACCTGATCGCTCAAATCCTGCTGAAAGCATTTTTGGGAAGCTGGTCAGAGGGGACGCTGGGTAATTTGATCCGTCTGGATCTTCCATCTGAATGTGCTGAAGCATATGATCGGATTGCACTCCTCAGGATTTCAATATGTTCAGCTAATGGATCTTCATAAACGTGTTATTCAGGAGGTGTATTCATAAGAGAAGTGCTGCAGACTCAATTTTATGGAGATCACGGTTACAATGCAATACTAGAGCACTGCTCACTGGCGAGTGTGTACTGTATAGTGCCTGCTAAAATTAAAAAAAAGGAAAAAAAATCATTTAAAGCCATTAGTTCAGTGAGTCGTCATCTTCCTAGTTTTTGAAAGAAATGTATACTTTTATTCAGCAAGGATGCATTAAATTGATCAAAAGAGACCAGAATATACATTTATAATGTTAAAAGATCTATATTTCAAATAAACGCTGATCTTTTGAACTTTTTATTTATCTGTGAATCCTGAAAGATAAAAATGTATCACAGTTTCCACAAAAATATTAACTGTTTTCAACATTGATAATAATCAGAAATGTTTCTTTAGCAGCAAATCATGATATTATTATGATTTCTGAAGATCATGTGACACTGAAGACTGGAGTAATGATGCTGAAAATACAGCTGCGCATCAAAGAAATAAATTACAGTTTAACAGAGATTCAAACAGTTATTTTAAATTGCAATAATATTTCAAAATTGTTACTGTATTTCTGATTAAATAAATGCAGCCTCTGTGAGCAGAAGAAACTTCTTTCATTAAAACATTAAAAAATCTTACATGCCCCAAACATTTGTAGTAGTATAAATATTGCTTTTTTGCATTTATTTATTTATTTAAATCTACTTTTACTTTTGCAACATTTGACAGTCTGAACAAATAATCAAGACAGCAGGATCATTATAGTTAACTAAAACTAAAATCATTTAAAATGTAAAAATATTTTGTTACTAGTAATAAAACAAAGTGAAATGAAACAACATATTAAAAACTCTTGATGTACCAAAATGACTAACACTGAAATAAAAACTAATAAATACTTGAAATGCAATTCCTGCTAATTTATTTTCTGGGTGAAAAAAAAAAAGTTTATGCTTAAAACAAGAACAGTTATCTGCCAACAAAGAAAAGAAAAAAAAATAGTTTCCTTTTTAATGATTAATATTATTTTTCTGACCCCACTGACAGATATCTGTTTGTGTTTTAATCATAAACTCATTTTGATACATTTTTCAGAAACATGTCTTCAGATCTTTCGGCTTCTCTCGATTACTGGAAAACAATACAAAAATACTGAGTAAGGAATGCATTTTTGACAGGAGTTTATTGTCTGGTAATGTTAGTACTGGTGTGATGACTGAGTCGAGCAGATGCACTGCTATTGATTGACAGGCTTTCTGCTGCAGTGCTGTTAACAGCCGCCATCTGCAGCAATTACTGACCAAAGACGCCCTTTACAAGGTGCCACTAATCATGCGGCTGGATTTAAAACTGTCGCTCAAAGCATTGCTGCAGGTGAAATCACAGAGACACTGACTAAAACACAACACCTACTATAACAGTGACAGAAAATGTGATTATTCAAATCAGATCGAGCACGCTTACATCAAAAGAGCACAGAAGTTCTGTTTTGCATCCTCAAAAATGACTCAAATGTATCCCTGAGACGGAAGGTCAAAGGTCAGTACAATCCTCTTGTCAGTCTATTAACCTCTCCATCTCTGCCCCTTACCTCTCTCACAGAGTCTCTATACAGAGATCTTCATCTGTCCTTCATCTCTACAGATAAACGAGAGCACAGGGATTTAATGTGATGAATGACGATGGGATTCGGCTGATAACACACAGATATAGAAAGAGATTGTTCAGCTGTTCATTTTATTATCCACCCAAGATGTAGGGGACTTTTTTATTGAGTAGAAGAGTGAAGAGGTTTTTAGCTAAAACCTTGGTCCTTGGTGATTCGTGAAGCTGAAGTCAACAGCTACCGGCACTTTGAGAGTCAAAAAACATATACACGTAAGACTAAATGTGACCCTGGAGCACAAAAGCAGTTTTGAGTCGCTGGGGTATATTTGTAGCAATAGCCAAAAATACATTGTATGAATCAAAATGATTTATTTTTCTTTTATGCCAAAAATCATTAGGATATTAAGTAAAGATCATGTTCCATGAAGATATTCTGTAAATTTCCTACCATATATATATCAAAACTTAATTTTTGATTAGTAATATGCATTGCTAAGAACTTCATTTGAACAACTTTAAAGATGATTTTCTCAGTATTTAGATTTTTTTCACCCTCAGATTCCAGATTTTCAAATAGTTGTATCTCAGACAAATATTGTCCTCCTAACAAACCATACACCAATGGAGAGATTATTTATTCAGCTTTCAGATGATGTATAAATCTCAGTTTTGAAAAATTTACCCTTATGACTTGTTTTGTCAGGGTCACAAATTAATACTCGGGGGTCCTGATGATATATTAAGATCTTGTGAAGTCTGTGCAACATTATTACCTGTAATCCAGAGCCTCAGACAAACATTCTGGAGTGATGTCCGAATGAATCATTCTTTTGAACCGATTCTTTTGGATCAGTTCACCTAATCGGACTGAAGCATCTGAATCAGTTCGTGGCTCGAGCAGCGCAGATCTACAAGTTACTCAATCAAAACTCACTTTCAGATACCTGACAGTCAGTCCGACTGGATATGAGCCGAAATAACAGCATATATGATTCAATGATGAATGAACTGACTCTGACCGAAGACCGACAAGCCAATGATATGCACATGTGTGAACCAAGAGCTTTAATGAAGGAGAGAAATGAACATTTTCATGGTTTCTCCTAGTTAAAACAGTGAGCTGATGAAGACTAGTTTATTCACTTTATATGCTTTAGACATGTTAAACATACATGTTATACATTATTATTGGGTGCTTCAATATATAATTGCATAAACATTATGCCATTTTATGATTATGTAAACGAACTAGTGAACCAAACCCGTTCATAGGCATATGACGTTATCAAATTTTCATGTTGCGATTAATTGCTAATGCTTTTATCACGGTATTGAAATTTAGTTGCAAAAAAAGTCTTGTCATAAAGTATAACAGGTTTAATAACCTTTTTCTTATAACACAAAGAATGGAACATTTACATACAATAAAGTAACACACAAAAAAGTACAAAGTAAAAATTCCACACAGATTAAAGAATTATAAAGACCAATATTTTACAATAAGATCTCATTAGTTAACCTTAATGCATTAACATTAATAATGAGCAATATTTGCTACAGAAGTTATTAATATTTGTTAAAAATACAACTGTTAGTTCATTAAAAAACAGTTGCAACTTTTGATTTTAACAACGTGTTATTTATTTATTTATGTTAACTAATGAATTAACTGATGTTAATTAATAGAGCGTTAATGTACTGTAAAGTGTGACCAAACAATAAAGAATCAAAACATTTTCAAACAATATCTAGAGCATGTTGTAATCCAGATTAAATTTAAAAAGTTTGAAAATAAATAAAAATGAACTGCATGAAAGAACCAGATCGGAATCGAACTGAATCGGATTGAAAAGGAATCATATTTCCTCGTTTGTCTGAGGCTCAGTTTGTTTAGTTTCTTGCACAGACGGATCGTTTCACTTCATAAGACCTCAATATATTGCTAGAAGCAACAGGTATTCATTTTTTATAACCTGATATGTGCTTTATTAACTCTCAAAGTGACGGCAGCCATTGACCTGCATTTTATAAAATCACCAACGACCAGCTAAAAATCTTCTTTAATGTTCTACGAAAGAAAAAAAGTAATCACATATGGCCTGAGGGTGAGGAAATGAACAGCAAATTTTCATTTCTGGGTGAACTGTCCCTTTAAAAGAGGGTAAATCGAACTGACTTGAGAATCGTAAATCATGACTTAAGAGGCTTGGAGCTCATGGTGAACCTTGAGAGGTTAATACAGCATCGCTGAAAAATCAATTCTCACACGTATGGATCTGAACTGACCGCTCACACGCTCGTGCTACAGACCGCTTCATAATGACAGGCACGTCTCAGCGCTGAAGCCATCTGCAGGGTTTTGGGTTTGTGTTGATGGAGGTGTTAAGCCAGAGATCAGAGGAAGAGACTGAGGAGTCCATCACAGCCGCTGCCGTGAAAGTCAATTAGCAGAACGGACACTGACATCTCATTTCAAACAGAATTAATGGAGCAATCGCTGTCCCAAACTCGCGCTGAAATCTAACGTGAAGGAAAATCTATTTATAGATCGGGATCAAAGACAGTCCAGTGAGGTCAGAGAAGAACTCGAGGAGAAAACAGATTACAAAATATGACCAAAACTCTTAAATAATCTGAAGAAAATTAAGAAAGCAGTTTAGAAGATGACAAACCTTCTGAAAATGACACATTAAAATATTAAAATAAATCAATATAATTTAAATAAATAAAAAAAAATATATATATCAAATTATATATATATTTAAAAACATATATATTCGATTTCAGAACTATTTAAAATTTGAAAAAGATGTTTTATAATGTAGTATTTTGTGCTTATTAATAAATAAATTAATGAAATAAAAATGTGCAAATTAATAAATTTGTATATGTATATATATATATGAAGTTTATTTGCAAAAACAGATAATTCCATTTTTGTTTTCAAAAAAAATGTTTTTTATTGTTATCATATTTTTATTGTGTTTTATTGTATTAGTTAGCTGTATTTTTTGTTTTTATTTTTACTTAATCAAAATAACCCAACTGCAGTTTGATTAAGATTAATTGGAACGCACAATGAAAAAAACATGATTTTTGAAAATTGTTAAAAAGTTATGCTTTTGCAAAGGAACTCTTCATATATATATATATATATATATATATATATATATATATATATATATATATATATATATATATAAACATTAACTACTAAATACAGACAGCCATATGTGGTTTGATTTAAATAACTCTATAACTATTACTGTATAACTATTATTATTAGTATTATTATGTTCTTTTTTTCTTGTGCATGTTTAAAAAAGTATATTTCCAAAAATGTGCATTTAAAAATATATATTTTAGGCCCAAACGGAGAAACCTGAGTCTCTCTCAGCTCTTCTCCACAGACACAGACATAATCTGACACCCGGAGCCACTGCTCATCATTCATCCTAATAAAAAAACCTCAAGCATCCTATACCCTTGATCTAACCGACTCAACATCAACAACACTACACCTATCCTGACGCTGAGAAACCTGGAGAAATCTGAAGGAGTCTAGATCTGTGTGTGAACTGACTGAATCTGAATTATACTGCACCTACAACACAAACACATTTAGAGCTTGAGCGTTATGGGATTGTCATCAGGACTCAAAGCGAAGCATCTGAAGCGTCTGAACAAGTTTATTATCCTATTATGAGCAGAGACTGAACCTAGTAATATAATATGCCTTAATATAGGCTATATTTAGTCAGAATTAATCCAAATGATTCAAAAACAGAAGTGCATTGGAAGTGCAATCAGGAGATTCTTAAATACTGAGCGAAATATAAGTCTGTCACTATTTTCAGAATATTAGAAAGATGCACTAAAGTAAGTGTGAATTAGTCACAGAGAGGCAGACTAATAGGCCAGTTTTTTTTTAAAAGATTTTTATTGTCTATTTAAAGAAAGTATTAAGTTCTGTAGAGAAACCGAACCTCACAGAGAAAATAGGCCAAACAGTGCTTGTGACAAAGAGGTTACAAAATACGTTTGAGATTATTTAATAATTTAAAAAAGATAAAGACGAGAAAAAAGGTGCTAAACCTTCTGAAAATGTTATTCAGCCACCTCAGATTGAATATTATGTGGGACTAAATATTACACTGACAAAAACTGGTGCAGGATTTACTTTGAAACAATTTTCACTAACGAATTAAATGTGAAGTTTTAAGTTTTAATCCTCTTTGCATTATTATATTAAGTCATTTTCTGTCGTCACATCTTTTTTATGATCTTTTATTTATATGTTATATAATACATTATAATATTTTATTTTTATATGTACTGTAAGTGAAAGGGTGAAATTGATGTGATATATACATATATATATAGTAAAAATAGTAAATATATATAATTGAAATAATTACCCTGTATTTGTATCACCTAATGCAAAAACCTACAGGGACCGGAAACTACAATAAAAACATGCATATAAAGTATAATGCATGCATAAAACATAAATGCATGGCTGTGTGTCAGAAGTATGAGTATCTGCAGACTAATGCAACACCAAGATGGAGAAATAACGTGAAATCAGAAGAGATGATAAAATGAAGCTCTCTGAGGACTTTCTGCTGTCACTCATGTGTGCGGTTGCTAAGGGCTGCAGGAGCGTCAGACTGCAGCAGACCACTGTGTGTGTGTGTGTGTGTGTGTGTGTGTGTGTGTGTGTGTGTGTGTGTGTTTAAAGTGAATCAGTAATCCCTCGGGGAGCAGATGCGGCGAGAAATAATTAACACGCACATTTCCAGAAAGTAACGGCGTCCGTCGGGCTGCGCTTCAAATCTCAGCGGACACATTGTTTAGGAGCGTAAAAGCGAAGTCATGAGAGGCTCGGCTGCTGTTCTCTGCTCACCTGCAGATGAACTGAATTTGCTGATGTCATCAGTGTCAACAGCAGGAAGTGGGCGCTAAAACACTTCCTAAAAACTAACATTATCCAGTAGTTTCAGAGGAGCGTTTTCATCTGTGCAACGAGCAAAAGAGGCTGACTTAGCAAAATGTCAGTCAGACAGACAGTAATTTGCAATAATGCAGACCTCAGTAAAATAATTTTCTTTATTTAAAAAAAAAAAAATGGCTGCACGATTTTGGGGAAAAATCTAATCAGCATTTTTCTAGTAAAAATTGTGATTGCGAAAAAAAAATCTAGATGTGCTGTGCTTGTTTATAGGGCTGCATAATTAATAAAAAATAACAATTTGGCCAAAAAACAACAACAATAATAATAATTATTATTATTAGTAGTAGTAGTTAAAAACATATACAAATTACTAAATAAAAACAAAATAAACTTTAAAAAAAAAAAAAAAAAAAAATTTGAGCATTTAACGAAAAATTCTTCTTATTAATATTATTATTTCTTAATTTATATATATATATATATATATATATATATATATATATATATATATATATATATAATATATATATATATATCTATATATATATATATATATATAATTACTAAATAAAAACAAAAGAAGAAATATTACTCTTGTAATATTTAACTTTAAAATAAAAATGTGAGTTTTAAAGAAAAAAATTATTATTATTATTATTATTAATAATAATAATAAATAGTATAAAAATCACTTAATAAAAAAAGAAGAAAAAATATTGCTCTTGTAAAATTCACTGTATAATTAGTATTTATGAACAATTATATTTTTTAGCACTGAATTAAAATATAAAATGTAAATTTAAAAATGGGTATTTAAGGAAATCTAACAATAATAATAATAATTGCATTTACATTACAACTGTACAATTATTAATATTTTTGGCTTAATTTCTTCATTTTCAAACATTAAACTTTTATAAATCTTTTCTTTTGTTGATAAACACTTCTCATTGCAAGTTTGTGAAGATTTATCGATCTGCTTTACCAAATTCACACTAAAGTGACTCAAACTCGCAGCACTTGCAGTTTGTGCAGCGTTTGCTGTGAACCGAGACGCTGAAAACATCGAATCATGAGCTGCTCGCGTGCAAATGAACACTTAAACACTCAGAGCATGTATTATTCAATTAAATCACAGACTTTGTGATTTGATAATCACATTAAGCCATATCATGATTTTGCTTTTCTTACAATTAATCATGCTGCACTAGTGTAACTGTATAACACTGCTGGACACAGACGTGCAGATAACGCAGAGTTAAACACTCATCTGCTGGACCGAAACAAATGTTTGCTTTGTCTGACTGCAAACGTGTCATTCGAGGCCTGGACATAGCTCCTGCTTTGAGCATCTGTGCAGAAAATACAACTGTCCAAATATGCATTTCGATCATATTTGGAGTGTCACTGCTGCTAAGAATATGAAATATTCACACACATGCACACAGTTGTTGTCTGATTGTTCACAGGACTCTTGGATTTCTATCTATCTATCTATCTATCTATCTATCTATCTATCTATCTATCTATCTATCTATCTATTATTTTTTAATTATTGTATGTATACATATTTGTGTATTTATTTACATACTTTTCTTAGTGTAAAGATAAATACACATACACTTATAAAGTATATATTAAATAGAAAAATCTGTACATATGAAAATGTAAAAAAAAAGAATATAATCAAAATATAATTCATATATTCTGTATGTGTATAATTATTTTATTAATTTTAGATTAATATTTTTTAGATAAATGTAACAACTTGTACACACATTTGAATAAAATAATTTAAAAGTAAATTAAAAATAATAATTGTATGTGTGTGTATACTGTGTATATATATAATTATTATCTTTATATTATATACACACACATATACATACATGAACAATGATTATTTTACTTATATATACATATTAACCAATATTAACCAAATATTTTGTTTTATATGTCTATATATACATTATCATTTAATTAAAAATAGTGCAGTCTGAAAAAAATCTTCTTTGTTGTGAATTTTAAGTACATTTAAATGTTAAAATGTTTCAGACATTTGTACCTTACTGTATGGATATATGTATTTGTAATACACTTTAATAACCACAAACGAGACATACACAACTTGCTGAAACTAAATGACACTATTTTGCACAAAATTCATAATTTAAAACTTCACAATTAATTTAATGGATCAGCTTCCATTTATTTGCAATGATATGTAATTAATGATCAAAAAGCACTTAAGTACATGATGTAATGTTAGGATGCTGCTTTTGAAGGACTCTGTTTGTGTTTCAGAGTTATGATGCCATCTGTGTTTCACTGCTCTATGAGCCGACTGGGTCCCTGTGACTCAGTTTACAGGCCGCAAATTTGGGCTATTTGGGTTTTTGGGTCAGTCTTATAGGTCAAGAACACAAGGTCTGCAGTCCTGCACACACACACACACACACACAGATTTCTTATGGTTCACTACATACAGTATTCCAAACATTCCAAGCATTGTAAAATAATTCCCCACAGACTCCCTGGAACCTTCTGTCATTCACATACACACACACACACACACACACACACACACACACACACACACAAGGCCCACTGAGACATTCACACCCTTCCCCCTGCTCATGGATTCACACATCTCAAACAAACCACCTGCTCCATTATTTCAAACACACACACACACACACACACACACACACACACACACACACACACCACATACCAAAATATGAAAAGAAATCCAACATTTTGAGTGATCTGACCTTGAAATGCATCTGAAAAGAGATGGAAGTGTCTGCGGTTAGGAGAAACATGAAGGTGTGTGTGTGTGTGTGTGTGTGTGTGTGTGTGTGTGTGTGTGTGTGTGTGTGTGTGTGTGTGTGTGTGTGTCCGTGTGTGTGTGTGTGTGTGTGTGTGTGTGTGTATGTGTGTGTCCGTGTGTGTGTCCGTGTGTGTGTTCGCTGAATGCAACACCGCCTTGATTGAGTCTCTTATTTCCATAAAATAATTCATTTCATAAGCGGCTGTTTGACTGAATCACGCTCTCTGAGCTTTCAGCTTCTCTAAATCGAGCTGATTATGTAGACACACACACACACACACACATGTCCTCACAAAGAAATGTTCATGTATTTTCGAAAAGTAAGCGCGCTGTGTAACTAGACGCTCTTGACACACAGATCCCAGCAGGAAACACCATCATGCTGCCTTTAAACCGTATTTTATTCAGGTTTTAATGCAGCTTTACATGCATTCATTGTGAAGGCAATCCCATAATGCATTGCGATGAGTATAATATGATTATCTGTAATACTGTGTTGTGCAAATCAATGCATCCAGTTGTATCAGTGTTGCTACTGTCAACTAAAACTATTAAAGAATGATTTTGGTAACTGAAATAAAGATTAAATAACATCAAATAGAGTAAAAATATTAACTAAAAAATTTTACTTTAAGATTAGAAATTTTGCATTGGCAGCTAATTGGATAAATATGTTTATGTTGAAGTACTCAAATTAATAAAACTGACATAGAAATAAAAAATCAATCAAAATAGAAATAAAAACCAAAAATGACAAAAAATCTGAATGTAAAATAAAATCTATAAAAAATTATAAATAGTGATAAAAAAAAAAGTACCAAAAAATCTTGTCTTGGCAACTACATGAGATAAGTATGTTTAAGCTGAAGAGAATTACAATTAATCAAACTGAAATAAAAAATTAGCTAAACAGAAATAAAAAATTACAAAAGCATGTTAAATTACTAAAACTAAAATGAAAATGAAAACTGAAAATGTTGAAAAAAAAAATCAACATTAAAATTAGATTAAATTAGAATTAACTGGCAACTAACTAAAATAAATGTTTAAGCTGAAGTACTAATATTACTAAAAACTGAAATAAAAAACTAAGCTAAATATAAATATTAAATGTATTTAATATAACATTAATATAATGTGAAAAAAAACATTGCAAAACTACTAAAACTTAAAACTAAAATTAAAAGGAATCCTGAAAATATACAAACATAAGTTATATTATTCAAAAATACTATAATAGCATATAAATACTACCAAACAATACTGAGTGTGACTGTGGTGTTTATTCATAGCTCATGTCTTTTACAGTACGTCTTTTGCACGCATTCAAAGACAAAACCGTTTGCTCACTAATTCCCATCAGCACTTAAATGAACACACACACACACACACTCAAGGTGGCTCCTAAAAATAGCAGCACGTCAGATGTGTGTGTGGGAGTGTGTGTGTGTGTGTGTGTGTGGGTTTGTGTGACCTCACTGTTAAGGCCGCTTCTATAAACATCAGAGCAATCCAGACAAAGGCTTCCCGGCAACAGTCTCCTAGCAACCGCAGCCTCTGCAATTCCATGACCCCCATATTCCACATCTGTAGATCAGCACACACACACACACACACACACACACACACACACACTGGTACTGTAATAAGGCCGGCCGTCTCGCGCTGGACTCACTGAGCCGCACACTGTCTCATTCTCTCTCCACTCGGCTCTTTCTCTGTCTGACGCTCTTTGCTTTTCTCCCATCACTGTCACGTCACGTCTACAGCGGCGCGAGTCCAACTATTGCACGCTCATCTGTGTGACAAGACTTTGAATGTAAGAGCTTGCAACTTTTTTTGCTTGAGGGGGAAACGCATGAAACGAGGCGACTGAATTGCTTCAGATTTGAGTTTCACATTTTCCAGAGCGCAGTGAAAACTATTTAACAGCCTCTTGAGGAAGAAGACGTGAAGACACTGAAGCAAATCAGCTGATGCAGAGCATAACATTATTTCATAAAATGCATCATTAGTTCAGTTGTTTTTTCCAAAACACTCTTTACTAAATGTGTAAAATAAAATATTATTAATAAATTATAAAATATTATTAATAAAAAATCTTTAAAAACTTAAACTTAAATTAAAATAATTAATGTTGAAGTACTAAAATTACTAAAACTAAAATTTAAATAAATTAAAGCTAAATAGAAATATAAAAAAGAGAATAAAAATTTTAAAACTTATTGTTTTGGATAATTGAAATAAAGCTAGAATACAATAAATATAAATATTATATTAAAAACTTAAACATAAATAAGTCAAAGTACTAAAATTACTAAAAGTAAAACGGAAATAAAAAATAAATTAAAGATAAATAAAAATGTATAAAAAAGAATAAAAATTAAAAAGCACATTGTTTTGAAATAAAATAAAATATTAGATGAAAAATAAAAAGCAAAATAGAAATATAAAAAAAAAGAATGAATATTAAAAAGTGCATTGTTTTGGGAATAAAGCTGAAATAAAATTTAAATATAAAGATTAGATGAAAAACCTACACTTATAATAAATTGAAGTACTAAAATTGCTCAAATTAAAATAAATACAAATTTAAACTAAATATAAATATAAAAAATGATAAAACATTATAAAAAAAGCATATTTTTTGTTAACTGAAATAAAGCTGGAAAATGATATAAAACAAAATGTTAAACAAATATTAAATTAAAAACGTAAACTTGTAATTAAGTGTAAGTTGAAATACTAAATCTCCACGTTTTTTAACTTGAGGGGGAAATGCATTAAATGAGAAGATTGAATTTGCTTAAAATTTGCGTTTCACATTTTCCGGAGCAGACAGAAAACTATTTAACAGCCTCTTTAGGGGAAGTAAAGATATTGAACCAAATCAAATGAGCCGTGTTCTAGGTTTACACTGCATTTTCCCTCTACTTTGTGCTAAAAATGCTATAATGCACAGCTTTTTTTCTGTACGGTGCACGTTATTTTATAAAATGCATCATTAGTCTGGTTGGTTTTACTGAATACGTACAATCTGGCAGCAGCGTCTGTCTGCTCATCTGCAATCTTTCTTGCTGCAATCTGCATATTTTGCATGAGTCATAATAATCAGACGGCTCGTTATCTGCTAATTTTCTATTTGAAGTCACTACAGCCTCCATATCGTCTGCCGGATCAAGAGCACATTAATTACTGACACTTGGACAGATTACATCACTGGTTTTTCTGCTGAGACCTCGCCTTCCTAAACTCCAGTCCCGCAGTTCAGACATCATGTTTGCCTCTATTAATACGATTAATAATTCATTCATGACTGGAGCGCATGCGGTCACTCTGTGGCTACTCTCACCACTTGACCGATAAATGGGTCAATTTCACGAAGAAATGCCAGGCTAATATTTCCCCCCATAAACAACAGAAAAGAAAAGAAAAACATATATTTGATTTAAAACACAATTTCCATTAAATTTTTTTGCATTGCAATTTGAATGTTATGCATATTCACTCTCAAAATGTATAATTCTGTAATGCAATAATAATAATAATAATAAAATACGAATTAACATTCTGTAATATTGTAATCATCTATAATAATGTAAAATAATCTTTTCTTTAACCACAATCTTTTAAATTTAAAACCAGTTTTAAGTCATTAAATTAAAGGCAAAAATTATGTAAACTTAAAAATATACAAAAAAATACATATTTTTCACATTTGATTTTGTTGCAGTACATTCATGAGAATTTGTGAGGGTTAATTCTATAGTATTATAAATCAAATTTTTATAATATTATATAATTTGTGAAGTTTTGTAGTAGAGAATAGTGCTTAATTTTCAATTTTCATTACTAAACTTCAAAAAAAAATCAAAAAATATAAATATATACACACACATTTAATATATATATATATATATATAATATATATATATATATATATATATATAAAATAATATTTATAACATGTTATTATTGCATCACATTAATGAGAATTTGCGTAGTTCAGAATGTGCTTATTTTTCATTAAGATTATATATATATGATTATTTTATTCTTATTATTATTAACATTATTATTATATTTAATACTGAATTACAGTAATGAGAATTTGTAGTCTGTAGTAATGAATGTGCTCAATTTTCATAAAAATAATATCACAAATTCGAATATATTTACACACATTTTTTTTTTCTTTTAATGTTGGGTGAAATATTTTCGGATCATTTCTCGACTGTTTTCTTGAGATTCAACAAAAAACCCATAAACTACAAAACTGCCTGAGTTAGTATATTGTTCTGTAATTCACGTACTTATTTTTCATTTAGTTTTATATCTCATATGCTAATCCATAATCCATGCATTACAGATGAGCATGTAAAGGGCCAGTCTATTTAAACATCATTAGAGTGATGGAGTGCCTTCATTTGACCTTGCAATAGCTGCAGCATTACGATGACCAGAATCATCTGTAAAATTACGCGTATTATCATCATTTTACAGTGACATGCTTGGGTAAACTACCACTTTATATTACGACAGCAGATAGTCATGCACTGAGATCATTTAACATCACCTGCATAATAATGAAAACCCAAACCGCTTCTGCAGCGCTGCTCAAACACACTGCATTATGGGTCGGTCAAGCATGTTTAGGAGGGCAGATCAATTGAAATGGCACTGTGTGACCGCCGCTGGCGACCCGATCACTACAACAGCGTTTCTGACATGCTGTGTAATGAAGTCATCAGGAACTCTGGGTCAATCAGCTCTTTCCTCAAATGTTTTTAAACAGAGCTTGGTTTTTGAGACAAATTTGTGCATCTTTACAGCTAGAGTTACGTAATAATTCATATCTGATTGCTGTTGCAATTTATGCATTTGCTTTCCAGTTTTTCTTGCAATATGCATTAAATGGATGCTCAATGTATAATGCAATGTTGTTCACGTTAACTAAAACTACAACTATTAAAAATTGTTTTTGTTCATTGAAATAGCCAAAAATTGAATAAAAAGCAGAATAAAATTAATGAAAATTAATACTAGAATGACATACACTTGCATTACAGTAATGAGAATTTGGAGGGTAAATATAATGAAAATAATGCAGATTCTGATCTGACTGGAGTTTCCTTTTTTGTGGAATATGCAATAAATTATGAATAAATATTAGATAAAAAAAAAAACTTAGAAATTAGAACATTTGAAATGTTGCTTTGGCGACTGAAATAAAAAAAGTTTAATTTGAAGTATTACTAAAACTGAAATAGCAATTAACTAAAGCTAAATAGAAATGTAAAAAATAATCAAATAAAAATGAGAGCATGGAATTAGTCCATTTTAAATAAAGCTGAAATAAAATACCAATATTAATATTAGATGCGAAAAACAAACACACAGGTTAAAGAATTAAAATTACTTGCATTAAAACTGAGAATTAACGCTAAATAGAAATTTAAAAAAAAAATCACAAAAGTGCACCGTTTTTGCTAACTGAAATTAAGCTGAAAAATAAAATACAAAATGTAAAAAAATATAAAATATACATATTAGATCAAATAAGTTAAGTACTAATAAATAAAGCTAAATCCAAATATTTAAAAAAAAATAAAAAAAAATGATGAAATTACTCAAATTAAAATTAAATTGAAAAATAAAAATAAAAATAAAAATTATATATATATATATATAAATATATAAAATATATTACAATATACTATACTATATGAACAGTAGTAAAATACAACACGAGAGACGGGTGTTTGTCAGAGTAGGACGAGAGCAGCACCTGTGCTCACGCTGTTTGAATGCCACGGCCACAACACAAGGACATTCACAC
>NC_056616.1:24371072-24381072 GCF_018340385.1 Cyprinus carpio | reverse complement strand
ATTTACATCCATCCGTTAAACTTTTTCAACTAATGCATTTTCATATTAAACTTTATTTTTTTTTAAAAATTATAATTTCGTTTAATTAATGTCTTTCTTTTTATTGTGCAAATGTAAATCACATTATCATTGTGCGTGAAATAATCTCGCCGTTCCTAATTAAAAACAATACAGCGCCATCTAGTGTTCACATCAAATACAAACAAATGCGCCACTGCTGTTATCATAAATAACGTGACCTTCTTTCTAACAAAATATACACTTTACGGTGTTTAACAGAGCTCATAATCAAAATCATCCAATAAAACCCATAACACTTACACGTTTAACCCTGTTTAGAATCACGGCTTTCGGTCTCAGTAAAGCGGAACTGATGCGCGTGGTCTGTGTTTCCGCCGGATACAGAGAGCGCTGGATCCACAAAACATAAACATAACCATAGACAGTGAACATAACAGATTTCCACCGCCATGCTTGTTTAGTACAGTGGGGTTCTGCTGTAAATGAAGCCGCTATGAGGTTTGCTAACAGGCTGTTTAGCAGTGAATGGAGGAGGTTTCTGAGCAGGGACGTGTCCTCATACACACAAGGACAGAGTCCAGAGGCGAGGATCAGAGAGTATTTCTACTATATCGACCATCAGGGACAGGTACACCTCCGAGAAGATGACCATAATGTTGTTTAACTTATATCATTACCATAATCATGATTTATTTCTCTCTTTTAACTGTTTCTGGATGACACTAAGGTGAAGAACTTTGTCACCTGTTTCAAAGGTATTCCTGGGGTTTGAAACACAAATAAAAATAATTTCTAAATACCTGCACACATGCATAATGCATATATCCAATACTATGTTGTGCAATGGTGTTATGGAATATGCATACGTCATGTGGTCTCTATTACAGTAATATATTCCTAATCCATGGCAAGGTTTCAAAAATAGTGGTTTGTGAGATGAAAAGCTAGTAATTACAAATAAAATTTATAATAAAGAAATTGTATAAAAAAAAAAAATGTTTTGAAAATAAAACATGATATAAAGCATGATTTCAAGTGTTTTTGTTAACAAACGTTTACAGCATTTCTCTAGTTTGTACACAAAATAAAAGCTTCAGAATTTAAATGTTTGAAAATAATATTATAATATTAATTATAAATTGTGTTGTAAATTATTCAAATATCATTTTTTTTATTTTACAGTACAATTATAATTGTCAACTTATACTTATGTTAATTTTAATAGTTTAAACAACAATACCAATAATAGCATTATTAGCATCATTAATAATACGAGAACTGTGAATGTGAATTTGTTGTTGAAATATTGAAATATAAGGTCAGTGTTAGTTTATTATCATTGACATAAAATCTGAGGTTTTTATTAATTCTTTAAACAGTTTTAAATTTGAAAAAAAAAACAGTATTTAAATTCTAAAGTTAAAGTTGTAGTAATTTTGCTGTGTTTTTGTCTTTCACACACACACACACACACACACACACACACACACACACACACACACACACACACAAATATCTATATATATAAAATACATTTTTATTTCAGTTTTATTTATTTTAGTACATTGGCTGACTGAAAAAAACTTTTTGTATTTTATTTCAGCCAATGTTTATTTTATTTCAAGTAACAGAAGTGTTTTCTTTTTATAGTTTTAATTGTAGTTTCAGTTTTAGTAAACTGCAATAACTCAGCTTTAATTAAATATTTTACATCTGAAGGGTTTGGCTGACAAAACAAAAAAAAAAGTTTAGTAACCACCATTGTTTACATAATGTTTGAAATGCGCTTAATTGTGGATTTTTCTCATTCATTTTCTCACTATAGGCGTGCTAAATGGCATTAGGCATTATTAAATAAAGAGTTTGAACCAAATCAACCAGCTCTAAGATTAACTGGCACCATTACATTAAATGTATGGTGTTTTATAACTCCAAAAACTGAAAAGCCACTTGGTAATTGTTCTTCTTTTTCTCTTGTTAGACCAGCACTTCTTAGTGTTCTTCTTCAACCGTCTGAAGGTCAACCAGAGCGGCCGATATGAACAGGACTTCCCCTTCCTCTCGCTCTGCGGACGCGAGCGTAACTTCCTGCGCTGTGAAGATCGGCCCGTTGTGTTCACACACCTGTTATCGGAGGCGGGGCATGAGGAGAGTCTGTCATACTGTGGAGGCGGAGCCAAACTGACCGCTCCGTTTTGCCCAGAATCTCTCTTCATGCACCCGGTCAGCGGTAGAGTGTACCATCCCGGACCGGAGCGAGGCGGAGGCGTGGGGTTGGTTCGGTCAGCGCTGTCCATTGAGCTGAGCACTCACTTTGAGTACACCACGGGTCAGGAGAGCACGGGACAGCCCACTCATTTCATATGGGCGGGGCATCGACACACTCTGACCAATGAGCTGGCCAAACACTTTCCTGTTTAGAAAGATGAATGTGTGAAGCTACAGTGATTCAGTCAACCTACAGATAGATTATCATCATTAAAATCCTGCTGAAATTAATGTAGATTTATGTATAATGTATATTCTGAACATACTGCTGAAATAAATGTATATATTGGGTCTTATTATTTCTTTTAAAAATGATTTACTCATCCTCGTTTCTTCCCATATCCATGCTACTGCAGAGAACGGACAGATGTTAAGCAGGTCCTCTCTTAAACACGAAAAATTAAAAAATTATCGAATCAAGCTACAAACTCGATCATAACGCACAATGTTTCAGTCTAACATGTTTTTTGAACTGCAGCTCGTCGTATTAATGGAGTGTTGTCTTAGTAGATATGGATTTTATTTGTAAACATAATGTCTTTTTGCTTATTTCAGTGAATGTCATAAAACTAGCGAGCAAAGTCAGTAGTGTGGTACAAACACGGCTTAAGATGAGAAAACAGGAGGAACAGACAAACTGATTCAATCGAGTGAGTCATTTACGCTGGATTGGCTCCGGTTGATTCAATCATTCAATTCAAGCGAGTCACTAGCAAAAAATAAATAAAAATGATTAGATCAAAAGTGCCATTAATTTATCATAGCACTTGCATATTGCTCTTTGGTTGATTTTGATTGCTTCCATTATTCTTATTTGCAAATCACTTTGGATAAAAGCGTCTGAAAATGACTAAATGTAATTTAATAGGCTAAATTAAATTAAATTTTGGTCTACAACACCTACTCACAACTCTAAACCAGCCCCTTACAATAAGGCAAATACTGTAATTATTGGTGTTCAGCGTGACAAAAATAACAATTTATTGATTGATGTGCTCATAGCAGTGTATCCCTTCTTAACCGAAGCAGGTTCGCGAATCATTTGATTTTGATCGGAACTTCGAAGCGGGTTCATGAATCTTTTGATTCAGATTCGAACTTCAGAGTGGGTTCGTAACTCAGGGGTCTTCTAGTAAATATTTTAAATGAACTCAATTTTCCTAGTTATCTTGACATTAAATAGTTTTCTCGGAGAAAATTATTTATATATTATAACGACTCTAATTTTATCTCGTTATCCTATCGAACCAATACGTTTAAAATTTTCTCGTTATTCAAAACGAACTTAATTTTTGCCTTTTACAGTTTTATTTCACACATCTACTTAACTCATAATCACCAATTAATAGGTACGGAAGTTCTAAGCGGCCATGCATTATTTATTTTTTCCTTCTTGTTTTCTCATTATCACGACTTAATTTTTTCGTTATCTCGACATAAAAAGTTTTCTCGTTATAACGACTTAATTTTCTCATTATCTCGACATAAAAAGTTTTCTCGTTATAACGACTTAATTTTCTCGTTATCTCGACTCGTTATAACGACTTAATTTTCTCGTTATCTCGACTCGTTATAACGACTTAATTTTCTCGTTATCTCGACATAAAAAGTTTTCTCGTTATAACGACTTAATTTTCTCGTTATCTCGACATAAAAAGTTTTCTCGTTATAACGACTTAATTTTCTTGTTATCTCGACACAATGACAGTGTTTTTTAACAATGATTGTTTGATCTAGCTGTTGCTATAGTAACGAACTCAACTTTGACAGGCATCTGATGGACAACCACACTAACAAACTCTAGCCTATATTTCAGCAAATTTTGCTTCACCTAGGTAATAACTACCTCAAAGAAGCACAGATAAAGATATAGGTGCAAACAGAATACAGTGATTTTAAGCAGTTATTTTATGACACAGAACGCGATGGTGAAACTCATGCATCTAGCAAGAACTTAATACACAAAATAGTCATATTGATTCAAGCATTTAACATTTATGAATTAATTAAATGTCAATAATGAACATGAAAGAGGAAGGTCCTATTCTATGCCAAACGCGTACAGTAAGGTAAATATATACAGTATACAACACCCCATCAGTTATATTCAGGACTATAGTGCCACCTGTTGGCGCAGTTTTGTAACTTTTTATAGAACAACTTACATAACGACAAAACAACGAAAAAAAAAATCGTTATAACGAGAAAACAAGAAGGAAAAAATGATAATGCATAGCCTCTTAGAACTTCCGTACTGAGGAGCTGTTAATGTCTTGATATTATCAGCAAGGTCATTGAGTCAGTGTTAAACCTCTCACCAGTTTACACACACAGTGATTGAAGCACGCATGAGAGTAGTAGGGCGGAGACTGAATACTAGCCATGTAACTGTGTGAAGGGTCACCCGGTTACACGTGAGCGTGATGGGACAAGACCGGCACTGAAGGAAACTTAACAGGGAACGAAAACAACCCGATGAACCGGAAAATGGCGACATGTGAGGGAAGTGAAGCGCGCTCCGTGCTCAGCCGGGTTCCGCCGCTGCTCACGGATCTGTACCAGTTCACCATGGCGTACGCGTACTGGCGCGCGGACAGACACAACGAGCCGGCCGTGTTCGAGCTGTTTTTCCGCGATAACCCGTTCGGCGGAGGCTTCTCGCTCTTCGCGGGTCTCAGCGACTGTTTGCTGTTCCTGCAGAACTTCGCTTTCTCAGATGACGGTGAGTGTGTGTGCACAGTGTACTTGTGACATAACTTTAGTAACTCGCCTACAAGACTGTGTATTTTTGTGCATGTGCTTCAAACCCTAGTATGCTGTCTATGTAGACAGCTTTTGACAGCTGTCTCAAAACCTTGGGATATGATTAAGCAGACAAAATTTTTGGCCATGCTTTTCTTAATTTAGTCCAAGTGAGCACCCTACCCATCTCAAAAGTTAATATGCTGCCTACGAGACAGCATTTGTTAGGCGCATATCTTTAAACCAAGTAAGCTCCCAACCCAAGCATTTCTTTTGATCATGCATCTCAAAAACCTAGTATGCTCCGGCTCCCTAATTGGACAGCATTTGTTGGTCATATGTCTAAAAACCTAGTGAACTGACTACATTTGGTCATGCATCACTAAACCTAGTATGCTGTCTACCTGGACAGCATTTGTTGAGCATATGCCTTAAAATCAACTTTTTGGAGCATGAATTTCAAAACCTAGTATGCTGTCTATGTAGACAGCTTTTGACAGCTGTCTCAAAACCTTGTGATCTTATTAAGCAGACAAAATTTTTGGCCATGCATCACTTAATCTAATTGAGCACCCCACCCAAACAGCTTTCTTTGGTCTTGCATCTCAAAACTTAATATGCTGCCTAACTAGGCCGCATTTGTTAGGCACGTATCCTAAAACCAAGTAAGCTTCTTTGGTCATGCATCTTAAATCCTAGTATGCTGCCTAACCATTTTTATGTCTTAAAACCTATTGAACAGACTACATTTGGTCATGCATCACTAAGCCTAGTATGCTGTCTACCTGGACAGCATTTGTAGACACAAACTCTACACAAACAGCTTTTTTAGGTATGCATCTCAAACCTAGTATGCTACCTGACTAGATAGCATCTTCTGACACATCTTGAAATCTAGTGAACTACCTACCTTGTTGGCTAGCAAACATCTCAAAACCTGCTATGCTGCCTAACAAGATTGCATTTCATAGGTTTTTGTCTTAAAACCAAGTGAGCACCCTAACCAAACAGCTTTTTTGCTCATGCATCTCAACACTTAGATTGCTGCTTAAGTAGAAAGCATTTGTTGGGCATGTGTCTTAAAACCTAGTTAGCTCCCTATATAGCATGCTTGGTCATGCATCTCAAATCCTAGTATGCTGTATGAGACAACTTTTAGCAACCGTGTCAAAACCTTTTATTCTGATTGAACTTTTGGACATGCATCACTAAACCTAGTATGCTGCCTAACTAGACAGCATTTGTTGGGTATATGCCTTAAAACCTAGTAAACTGACTAACTAAACAGCCTTTTCAGCATGAATCTCAAAACCTAGTATGTTGCCAAACTAGACATCATTTGTTAGGCATGTGTCTTAAAAACAAAAAAGCTCCCTACTAAAGTAGCTCTTCTGCTCTTGCATCTCAAAACCTAGTATGCTGTCTACATAGACAGCTTTGACAGCTGTTTTCTTAAAACCTTGAGATCTGACTAAACAGGCTGAATTTTTGAAAAGGCATTATTAAACCTAGTATCCTGCCTATGAAGATTTGAGTACTTGTCAAAACATTGATGAATGCAAAGACTGAATTCTAGAGCATGCATCACTAAACCTAGTACACTGCCTAACTAGACAGCATTTCTTGGGCATATGCCTTAAAAGCCAAGTGAGCACCCTACCCATGCATCTCATCACCAAATAGGCTGTCTACATTGATATAATCAATAATCTGACCAACTAGACAGTTTTTGGTCATGCATCACTAAACCTAGTATGCTGCCTAACTAGACGGGATTTGTCGGGCATAAGTGAGATCCCGACCCAAACAGCTTTTTTGCTCATGCATCTCAACACTTAGATTGCTGCTTAAGTAGAAAACATTTGTTGAGCATGTGTCTTAAAACCTAGTTAGCTCCCTATATAGCATGCTTGGTCATGCATCTCAAATCCTAGTATGCTGTATGAGACAAGTTTTAGCAACTGTGTCAAAACCTTTTATTCTGATTGAACTTTTGGACATGCATCACTAAACCTAGTATGCTGCCTAACTAGACAGCATTTGTCAGGCATAAGTATTAAAACCAAGTGAGATCCCAACCCAAACAGCTTTTTTGGTTATGCATCTCAACGCCTAGTATGCTGTCCACATAGACAGCATTTTTGGTGATCTGACTGCGTAGACCGAACTAAGACAGCATTTTTGACCGTGTCTCAAAAGCACATGAGCTCTCTACTCAGACAGTATTTCGGGTTTACTTGTTTTGCAGCATATTTGGGCGCTTCTGTGATGCCAAGATGCTGTCTAGTTATTCTCACTTGGTTTTGAGACACTGTTTTCTAGTTAGACTACGACAGAAATCGATGCATGCGTTAGTTAATGATTTAATGATCAACACACCCAGAGTATGCACTTGTTTCTTAAGACATGCATGTCTTAGTCTGATGCCGTTATCTAGGGAGTAACACAATGTTGTAGTGCATTACTTTTAGCACTGGTTGTAATATGATGCATGCATCCAAAGGAAGAAGTTCCCACTCTGTTCCTGTCCTGTGCATCCTGTATTATTGACTGAGCTCCTCATCCTCTTGTGTGTTTCAGATGTGGAGTATCTGCGCTCCGTTCTCCCAGCAGACACAGACGCTGCGTTCTTCTCCTATCTGAAGGAGCTGGACTGCTCGGCGGTGTCTGTGTCGGCGGTACCTGAGGGGTCCGTGGTCTTCGCTCGAGTATGTGAGCGATCCAGAGGTCATCTGTAGTCTGATCTGCTCCAGTGTTCACACTGTTGTTCATGTGTTCAGGTTCCTCTGCTGGAAGTGTCTGGACCGCTGGCCGTGGTTCAGCTGCTGGAGACCAGTCTGCTCTGCCTGGTCAACTACGCCAGGTGCATACAGCTTTCTGTTAATCACATTCATTCATTCGTTTCTTGAATGCAGTGGTGGCTTTAAAACCCAATTATATGACAGTGTGCTGTTTTGAAATCACCTGGCAACATGAACACGGTCAAAATTAGCTTTGAAATGTTACATTGTTGCAAAGGGAAGTGCTTAATGTTCAAAACAGTGTTGTTCATCCACCTCAGGAAGTCAAACCTAATATTTATATGATTTAGAAGAACCAAGAATTGTGTGAATTGTTAGCAATAAAAAAAGAGCTATATAAAAAAATAGAGAATGCATGCATGAATTTAATCTAAATGTAGTATTTTAGTTGTGTTTTTGTCATTTTAGTAAATGTTTTTTAATGTCTATATATTTTTTGTTTTTTAAGAAAGGCTAGTTAAAATTTAAATAATAATTTTAATAATTAAAATAATTTTGGTTTGTGGTTTTACAGTTAATATATAACTATAATAACCCTGACCAGGATGGGCATATTTATTATTATTATTATTGGTCTTATTTTTCTTGTAATAACTTTGGTGACAAGGCTAAATTATTGAGGATGATGATTCCAGTCATTAATATTATTAACTTGTTTTCTCATCATGTTGTGGAACAGGCCCTTTACTGTATGCTTATGTTTCGTTTTCGGTTATTTACATTCATTTTAATAAATGTTTCTTATTTTATAAAGTAACTGAAACTATTTTACTACAATGAACATCAGTTCAACAGACTGTATGGAAATATCTAATAGTTCTCACTCTAGAAATGGGATTTGTTTGAAATTGTTTAAAAATCTCTTAGGACTCCGGCTGCAGAGTCTAGTTCTTGTAGCGGCTGACTGCATGACGTCTGTATGCTCATGAAGTCTCTCTCTCTCAGTCTGGTGTGTAGCAACGCTGCTCGTTTCCGTTTGGCTGCAGGTCCCAGACGCAGATTACTGGAGATGGGGCTCAGAAGAGCTCAGGGTCCTGACGGAGGCCTGACCGCCTCACGATACACATACATTCCAGGTTATTAACCCACAATTAAATGTGGAACGGCGCGTCCACTGAAGCCCTGCTGAATGACAGTCATGGGACTGTTCTATTTTAGTGAACATCATGTGAACTGCTGCTGCTGCTGGTTGTTTTTCCAGGTTTTGATTTGACGAGTAACGCTCTCGCCGGCCGTCTGTTTGGCATTCCTGTGGCGGGAACCATGGCACACTCTTATGTCACTTCCTTTTCCTCTCTGGAGGAGGTGTGGCCACAGGTGAGTGTTTCACTGAATGAACTGAATATTTCAGTGATTTGTTCAGTTGGGAATCAATTTGCATTTGCATATATATATATACACTACTGTTAAAAGATTTAAGGGTGGTAATATACTCTATATGTGTATATATATATATATATATATATATATATATATATATATAATTATAATTTTTTTAACATACATAAATCTTAATTATTCCAAGAATCTAATATCTAACAAATATCTAATGTTTAAAATCTAGTGCTGTCAAATTGATCAATCATGATTAATCACACCCAAAGTTTGTGTTTACATAATATATGTGTGTGTACTGTGTATATATATATTTTTATGTATATGTTTATATGTATTTTGTATGCAATTAATTGTGATTATTTGCTTTGACATTAATAATTGACATATAAATATCTATCCGTCCATACATATATAGATCTTTTGTATATAGATCAATTTTTTAACACACACACACACACACACACACACACTGAGAATATATATATTAAAAATATGTGAAAAATATCAGTATTTCAAACTGATATAGACAATATAGGTAAAAGTTAGATTGATTGAAATTAATCTTTTTCAGCCTTTTTTGCAGTATTCTATACACACACTAGTCAAAGGTTTGGAATAATTATTAATTAAGATCAATTGAGATGAAAAGAAGTATGAATTAATTTTGTTATTGTGTTGATTTGTGATGGCAGACTCTGGTGCCCTGCGGCGGCGCTGGCTCTGTTGACTTCATCTGTCTGGTGAAGGGCTGGCTGGGTCGTGTCTGTCAGATATTGGGGTCAAAGACGAGCCTGGTTCGGGAGGGAGAGCTGGCGGCCTTCCTGTCCTAC